>NC_048442.1:5709795-5833292 GCF_004353265.1 Vitis riparia | reverse complement strand
GCAAGAATTAATTTCCATAATTCCGAATAATGGAATTTATGGAATTAATTCATGCTAAAATAAACGGGCTTTGGTGGGGGCCCCACATATGTGACTGATCGATTGATTGATTGATTGGATTATCACACATGATTGATTCGTTCTGCTCTATGACATGCATGCCATTATTCCTAATTGTGCACTAACCTCGCTTCTTGATAGCGCCTTGTGGTTCGTCGCCCAGGTACGCATTTATTCTCATTCTGGTATTTCTATATACATATTTTGATTCTCACATGTGCATGATCACTTTGTGTATTCCTTGATTTATTCATCAATTGTCATGATTGCTTCACTTTATTAGTAGAGACCCAACTTGAGGGACTTAGAGGGGTGTTACGGTTTTTACCGTAACTTCCCGATAAGTAACCTGACCCCCGAACCCGATCCGGTTTTTCACAAACCACCTTTTCCAAAATAAGGAGTCACACTTAGGGTTTTTCTTTCTTATTTTGTTTACCCTTTTAAAAATAAAACAAAAATAAGTGGCGACTCCAAGTCATTTTTCATAATCAATAATTCATTTTTCAAATAATAAAATCGAGCTCGCCATCAAGTGGGAAACGCATGGGCAAGAAATGCGGGTCCACACCAAGTCTTTTCCTATTGCAAAATAAATAAATAGAGTTTTTGTAGTTGCTATAATATATTTATCTGTAAGTCTTAAAGTGAACTCATTGGAAGCTCTAAACCTACTAGTGTGAACAATTGGATTACTTAATTTGGTGATAGCTCATTCATTTATTTTTTTAATTGATCTTTAAATTTCTTTCTTTCTTTCTTTAATGGTCATGTTCCTTGGAAAATGATGTCGTACGTTTGGGGCAACCTTCCCAGAAATTGTAGTGTATTTTATAATCTTATACACCAAGACTATGTTTGGTTCTCAAAAATATTGAGAGAAATGTAAGGAAAATAAAATAGAGGGTACAAATAAAAGAAAAAAAAAACAAAAAATTTAAAATCAATAAATTATTTGTATACATTATTTCAAATTCATTTCATTTATTTTTTTCTTTTTATATAAAAATTAAATAATTTAAAAATATATATATTTGTTACTAATTTTAATTTTATTTGATATTTTTTTATATTTTTCATGATGAAACCAAATATAAGAAAATTATTTTTTCTTAATAGGTTTTTTCCCTAGTACTTTTGGGAATTAAACATAACCAAAATGATGGTTATAATTTTCTACATATTCTCCCCAAGTTTTTATTTATGGGAAACAAACACAATGGGGCTTATTATAGAAGTCTTCTCACAGTTGAGCAATCACAAAAGGAGGAATTTTTAATTTGCCTTTCATCTTGTTGGTCTTCAAAACAACCTTACAAAATTGATCTCTCTCTAGTTCAATAAATAATAATAATAATAGTAAGAGGAACTATTGATTTCTAGTTTTTAACAATAAAAAAATTATATAAAAAAAAAAATTTAAACCTACTGGAATGCATAGAAGTTAATGAATACTTCGAAGGAGTTATAATTTCTCTCATCCCATCCTTGTAATCAAGGAATTATATTAAACTATGGTTTTTAAAATTGAATGGGACCAACTGGTTGAATCCATTGGATTATCCATCGTTCATAATGTCGGTTTGATTCGAAAATTGAGTTGCTCTAGGTATTAAACCGAAAACAAATCGACTAAACCGTCATTGAACTGTTTAGACCATTGTGGTGTGATTCAGTTTCGCAATCTAATCTTGCTACGTAATGAATCGAAAACGAAGCTGGACTGTCTAAACTAGAATGCAAAAGGCAGTTTGTAATTATGCATGTAGCTACTTTATTGTTTGTTGTAGTGTTAAATTGTTATGATTGTGTATTTTATATATTATCAATGTTTAATAATTAAATATATTATTTATAAATATTTATGTAATAATACAAACTTAATAATTTTTAAGATAACAGTAAATCATAAATATTATGTATATGCACTATTTAATAAATATAAAAAATGAATTGAGTTCAAAATAAAGGTCCAATATAAAGTATCATAACTACATTCTTTCCATTATTTAGTAATGAAGAAAACATTTTTTTATAATTTGTCTAATCCTATCTTTATAATAAGGAATTAGAGGACTTACAATAAGAGTGTTTGTTATTTTTGTTTTTTGCTGAAAGCAATTTATTTTTAAACTTAAATTGTTTGTTTTTCTACTTTTATATAATTTATTGTAATTTATTTTTAAATAGAAAAAGTAAAATATTTGACTTTTTTTAAATAGAAAAATTAATATATTGATTTTTTAATACTTAATAGAAATAAAATATTATAAAAATAAACAATTTAATATTTAACACTATTAAACATTAAATATATCCAGGATGGCATGCACGTACCGGAGTTTGACTTACTCCATCATCTTTCCGCTATTGTAAGATCTCAAATCTATGGGTGTGATAAGAAGTGAAAATACATTCAATCCCTACCCATGAAAAAAGAAAAAGAATTATTGGATTCATCTTTAAATAAACAATTTGAGATTAAACATAAATAATCATGACCCCCCATCATAAAAGATGTTAAATAATTTTTTAATCACCAAATCTTAAACAAATGACCATCTTTACTTTAACCTTACTTTCCTATTATTTTATGCCTTTTTTATACATGCTGTTACTATGTACAAAAGAACACAATAATTCTATCCACTATGATGCCTTATTGTGTAAATTTTAGGTCCCAATGTAAGATATGTGAGAGATCTTTCAATTTAATTTCTAACATGACAATCACAAAGTTTGGATTCATAAAATGTAGTTTTAATCTCATTTAATCTTATTACATTTGCATCCCATCAAAAAGCTAAAGAAAGGGTATCAAGGAAAAAAGTGGAGGGAAAATATAAAATATTTTTCTCTTCATCTTCAAGTCATGTTTGGTTCCCAAAAAATACAAAGAAAAATTAATTTTTCATATTTGGTTTTCCTATAAAAAATATCAAAGAAAATTAAATATAATTAAAACTAGTTAAAAACTTATATATTTTTAAATTATTTAATCTTTATATTGATGAATTAAAATAAGTAAAATGAATTTGAAATAACAAATAAAAATTATTTATCGACTTTTAATCTATTTTTTATTTTCCTTCTACTTTTTCTTTATATTTTTCTTCAAATTTTTTGAAAACCAAACATAGCCTAATAAAAAATACAAGTATATTAATATGTTTAATTTTAGTGAATAAAACATCTATAATATTTTAATGTAGGTTTTTTTTTTTTTTTTTCCAATTAATCACAAAGGTGATCCTATGATCACGCCTTTAGTTGTTTAGAAACCCCAGACTTTGGTTCCACATTGCCCTTGGCTTTTAGTCCAAGTAGTAGGTGGTAGCCACAGCCATATATGATAGTGTTTTCCACTCCCAAGATTCCATGATATCCCTCTGGTTATCTATTCTTAATCCTAGTAACAAATATTGTTATGAGCACATGGTTCTACACCTCATGCTCATATGCTTTATTGAATTTAACGTGATTGTCGAATAAAGGTGCGACAAGTCCATATTTTTTTTTTTTATAAAAAACAAATGATTACGAGACTCTTATAACAAAAAAAGTTAGAAAATATTTATAATCCCTATAATTATGTACATATCTAACTCATATCTAATCCTTAACATAATCATCAATGGGTGAGTCAGAATTTTACTCATTTACCACTTTGATTATTAATTACTAAAAGATTAAAAATCAATTTACTCTACCCTTTCTCGCTATTCTAAGATTACATCACCATTCATGAAGGAAGAAAAAAAACAAAGATGGTGCTCCTTTTAACTTAAAAACCCCATGATTAACAAGCATTGGACATTGAGCTCATTTGACCTAGATGTACCAATCTAATGGTTGAAAATCAATTTAATCAATGCTTCTTATTATTTCATATCTAACTTATATATTTGTACATCCTTCCCTAAAATATAAACAATCATAAATCACTCATAATAAAAGAGTGTAAAAATCTATATAGATGATAAATTGTTGCATGTGGATAATGTTAGGTTCAATTTAAGTTGAACTCTCAAGGCTTGAACTCACGCCAACTATGCAAATTTAGATGGAATTAGGACTTTTTAAGTCCAATTTAAATTCAATTGTCTGGATTCTATTTATTTATTGATCATACTCTGATATGATTTGTTTCATATTAAATGTCAGATTTTTTTTCTTGCCTGTTAGGTCCAACTAGGAGGTGGAGTCACTGCTAAGGTCCTACCCTTCTCTCTCTCTCTCTCTCTCTCTCTCTCTCTCTCTCTCTCTCTCTCTCTCTCTCTCTCTCTCTCTCTCTCTCCATCCATAAACCTTTGATTGATTAAAAATATACAAAACTATAATGGTGTTCCCCACTATCCAAAGATATCTCTTTGGAATATACATGCATTCAACAATTATACAAAACAGTAATTGTTTCCATTTCATATTTAATTCATGCATGTTATATATATTGAAGATTTTAAAATAAAGACCAGGCATTTCCAATAAAGACTATATTGCAGTGCATTTCATATACATGAAACAAAAACTACTCTCTTTTACCTTCTACTTGATTTCTCTCACTCACCACCCACTTCTCTTCTCTTTGTGAAGCTTCTACTTGATTTCTCTCAATTCACCCACTTCTCTTCTCTTTTGCCAAGCTTCTACTCGATTTCTCTCAATTCACCCACTTCTCTTCTCTTTGCTAAGCTTCTACTTGATTTCTCATTCACCCACTTCTCTTCTCTTTGTGAAGCTTCTACTTGATTTCTCTCAATTCACCCACTTCTCTTCTCTTTGCTAAGCTTCTACTTGATTTCTCTCATTCACCCACTTCTCTTCTCTTTGTGATACTTCTACTTGATTTCTCTCAATTCACCCACTTCTCCTCTTTGCGAAGCTTCTACTTGATTTCTCTCATTCACCCACTTCTCTTCTCTTTGCGAAGCAAAGACATGGCTCTAGTTGGAGAGGCATTGCTCACAGCTTCTATTCAAGTTTTGTTGGAAAAGATGGCTTCTCCCGAGGTACTGAGCTTCTTCGGGGGACAGAAACTCAATGCTGCACTGTTGAATAAGTTGAAGATCACATTGCTCACTGTCCATGCAGTCCTCAATGATGCGGAGGTGAAGCAGAGTGAGAATCCAGCAATCAAAGAGTGGCTCCACGAGCTTAAAGATGCTGCCTACGACGCGGAGGACTTGTTAGAAGAGATTGCTACAGAAGCTCTTCGGTGCACGAAGGAGTCTGACTCCCAAACTAGTGGAACTCAGGTATGGAACGCCATCTCGACCTCTCTTAATCCATTTGGTGATGGGGTGGAGTCCAGGGTTGAGGAGATATTTGATAGATTAGAATTTCTTGCTCAAAAAAAAGATGCTCTTGGGTTGAAAGAAGTTGTTGGTAAGAAACTAGCAAAAAGATGGCCGTCCACTTCTGTGGTGGATGAATCTGGTATTTATGGCAGGGAGGGTAGTAAAGAGGAGATAATTGACATGTTGCTCTCACACAATGCAAGTGGCCATGTCAAAACTGTGATAGCCATAGTTGGCATGGGCGGCATTGGGAAGACCGCCCTAGCACAACTTTTGTATAATGATGAAAGGGTAAAATCACATTTTGATATGAAAGCTTGGGTCTGTGTATCTGAAGAATTTGATCTTTTCAAGATAACGAAAACAATTCTTGAGGCCATTAATGGAGCCGCTTTTAGTTGTACTCGTGATGTAAATGACTTGAATCTGCTTCAAGTGGAGCTAAGAGAGTCCCTTAATGGGAGGAAGATTCTAATAGTTCTGGATGACGTCTGGAATGAGAGCTACAATAACTGGGACATGCTACAAACTCCGCTTAAAGTTGGAGCAAGTGATAGTAAGTTTATTGTAACCACACGCAATGCAAATGTTGCATTAACCATGCGTGCGCATCACACTCATCATCTCGAGCAACTATGCTTTGAAGATAGTTGGCGGCTATTCACAAAACATGCATTTGAAAATGAAGATCCTGGTGCACATCCAAAACTGGAGGCCATTGCAAAAGAAATCGTGCAAAAGTGCCAGGGCTTGCCTTTGTCCATCAAAACACTTGGGGGTCTTTTGCACTATAAGATGGATGAAAAAGAATGGGATAACATATTGAGGAGTGAAATGTGGGATTTGCCGAGTGATGAACTTCTTCCAACTCTGCGGTTAAGCTATTATCATCTCCCCTCAAAGTCGAAGCGATGCTTCGCGTATTGTGCAATTTTTCCTAAGGGCTATCAGTTCCGAAAGAGGGGGTTGATTTTATCGTGGATGGCAGAAGGTTTTCTGCAACAACCAAAAAGCAAGGAAAGAATGGAAGAGATAGGGGACTGGTACTTTCATGAATTATTGACAAGGTCATTTTTTCATAAATCGAGTAGCAGAGACTCGTGTTTTGAAATGCATGACCTTATAAATGACATGGCTCAACATGTATCTGGAGATTTTTGTACTCGATGTTCGGAAGATAAGATGAATGATGTGTATAAGAAGACTCGCCACTTCTCATACCTTGTAAGTGAATATGATTCCTTTGAAAAATTTGAGACTCTTGTTGAAGTTAAATGTCTCAGAACCTTCTTCAAATTGCAACCACTATTCATGCAGTCTTGCTTAAGTAATAGGGTTTTAAATGATGTCATACCAAATATTAGATGCCTCCGTGTTTTGTCCTTGTGTGGTTATTGGATTGTTGATTTGCCTGATTCAATGGGCAATTTAAAATGTTTACGTCTTTTGAACCTTTCTCACACACCTATCAAAAGGTTACCAGAATCAGTGTGTAGTTTGTATAATTTACAAATAATTCTACTCTCTAATTGTCGTTGTCTCTGTGAGTTGCCTCGTGGATTGAAGAAATTGATTAACCTACGTTATCTTCGTATTCGTGATTCTGGAATAAAAGAGATGCCTGATCATATTGGTCAATTGAGAAATTTACAAGAATTGAGCAGATTTATTGTGGGTCAAACAAGTGGTCGTAGGAATGGAGAGCTCAGGGGGCTTTCAGAAATTAGAGGGAGGCTACACATTTCAGAACTCCAGAATGTGGTTTGTGGTATGGATGCCTTAGAGGCAAATTTGAAGGATAAGAAGTATGTTGATGATTTGGTGCTGGAGTGGAAGAGCAACTCTGATGTTCTACAAAATGGAATTGACATAGTCAACAACTTGTAACCGCATGAAAATGTCCAGAGGCTTACCGTTGACTCCTACGGGGGTACAAGATTCCCCGATTGGTTAGGAGATCGTTTGTTCTTAAATATGGTGTTCCTAAATCTCAAGAATTGTCAACATTGCTCTTCTTTGCCGTCACTCGGCCAGCTGTCCTCGCTTAAGCACCTTTATATCTCAGGGGTGCATGGCATAGAGAGAGTTGGTACTGATTTCTATGTCAATAATTCTTCCTCAGTAAAGCCCTTCACATCCCTGGAAACTCTCGTTATTGAGAAGATGAGACAGTGGAAGGAATGGGTATCTTTCGGAGGAGGCGAAGGTGGAGCATTCCCTCATCTGCAGGTGCTCTGCATAAGGCACTGCCCCAACCTCACTGGAGAAGTACCCTGCCAACTTCCTTCCTTGACGAAACTTGAGATTTGTGGATGTCAGCAGCTTGTGGCTTCAGTTCCAAGGGTTTCAGCCATTCGAGAATTGAAGATACTCAATTGTGGTCAGGTTCTGTTTGGAAGCCCGCCTTATGACTTCACTCAATAATGCAAAACAACACTTGTCTTCAACACTTGACTCTCAAACGTTGTTGCCTTTCCAGATCCTTGTGCAGATGTTGTTTACCCACTGCATTGAAATCAATAAGCATGAGTAGGTGTAGGAGACTACATTTCCTCCTGCCTGAGTTCCTAAAATGCCACCATCCCTTCCTTGAACGATTGTGTATTGAAGGTGGTTACTGTAGATCTATCTCAGCCTTCTCATTTGGCATCTTCCCTAAGTTGACTCGTCTTGAAATCTATGGTATTGAGGGGCTTGAATCCCTCTCCATTTCGATTTCAGAGGGATCTCTCCCAGCTCTTGATATTCTAAAAATCCATAACTGCCACGATCTCGTATATATTGAGTTTCCAACTTTCGAGTTGACACGCTATGAGAGCATTCATTGCAGGAAGCTCAAGTCGTTGATGTGCTCCCTCGGCTCTTTTGAGAAACTAATTTTACGAGACTGTCCCCTATTGTTGTTTCCAGTTCGAGGTTCTGTGTCCAGCATAAATTCACTTAGAATTGACGAGTGCGACAAACTCACACCCCAGGTGGAGTGGGGCTTGCAAGGGCTGGCTTCTCTTGCACAATTCAGCATTAGAGGTGGATGCCAAGACTTGGTGTCGTTTCCAAAGGAAGGCCTGCTGCCCTCAACTCTCACCTCTCTTGTAATTGAAAGTCTTCCAAATCTCAAGTCTCTGGATGGCAAGGGGCTTCAACTGCTTACCTCTCTTCAAAAATTACACATCGATGATTGTCAGAATCTTCAATCCCTGCCAAAAGAGGGGCTTCCCATCTCCATTTCTTTTCTAAAAATTAGCAGCTGTCCCCTGCTGAAAAATCGATGCCAATTCTGGAAAGGGGAAGATTGGCAGCGTATAGCTCACATTCCACGCATTGTGGTGGACGACCAAGTTCTGTAATGAAGGTACTTATTCTGTCCTATAAATGATTTCCTTCAAAAGAAAGTAGGTTGTGATTGAAGCTTTCTAGTCATAATAATAATATCTTGTATTATCTGTCACTTTCCTGTGCTGAAAAAATATTACACCAATTTATGTCATGGCAGGCCTAAAAGCATTTTTCTCTGGAAAACTGACATGCTTAAATACCAATTTTATTTTGATCCATAATAAATAGGAAAAATATTCTTTAAATTTTTTAATTATTATAACAATTTCTTGCTTTCTTTCAGATTATCTGTATGTCTCGACTCTGGCACTGATTCAACATGACGTCATGAGGAATATTTTAAGACTCCCTTGCTTAATTAGTGCCTTCAAAAAACGATGCTTAAAAGGCAAGCAGCTCTTCAGGTCTGATTTCGTAAATTGAGTAATTTTGTGGACCTTGAGTTTGTTTTCACTGGCTAATTTGCTGAACTGTCATGACAGATTTTTTTTTCCCATCCAAAGACTCATGAGTTGATACTCCCCTCGAGTAACTACAGAAAGCTTGACTCTGTTGGAGAGTAAAGTATGTGGCATGCTCTATGATTCCAATTAGTGAGACATTTCAATTGCTTTGGTTTAACTTTCTCAGCTACAAATTACAATATTCATAATCTCATATGCATTAATTCTTCAGGTTCTCTGAGGCTGCATCTGTGTTGATATCTTAGTTCTTCTCTAGAAACAACAGGTATATTTTGATTTGTACTTTTCATAAGCTGACACATTGTGGAGTTCCATGATTTTCAAAATGAATACTAAATTCTACTGAAGCTAAAACAAAAATCTTACTGCCTGAGGTTATGCCTTTGATGAATTTTATTCACTGTGTTCATATGGCCTCCCAGTGACCTAGACTTTAGCATGTGCCTTAGTGCACTCATTGTTTTCATCTCTTTCAGCTTTAATTGATATGCAGATGTTCAGTGTAGGCACCGCTCATCTCCTACTCATTTACATGATTGCCATGGACCTTTGTGCTTTACTTTGTTAATGGTAAGGTAATCATAATAGTACTACATTAGTTGAGCATGGCTGCAACCATTTTCATATTCAGGCTTTTCTTGTGCTTACAAATGATAATGTGAGCTTGAATTTTCTGTTTTTAAATTTGTGATTCTGAGGCAGATCAATATTTGGAGAAAAGAGAAGGCAAACCATATTCAAAGTCATAGCACTGCAGAGTATGCTTTTGTTCCACCCAAGTCCAAGTCAATTGAGTTGAATCTTATTAATACTTCTAGGACACAGATTCAAATCAGTTGATTTTCCAAACTTGATGACAGCATCAAATTCTGCTGATTACCATGTGACCATTTTTATTTTCAGATGGTGGTATTTTGAATCTTCAGAGCAGTTCCAGGAGGAAGCTTTGCCAAAGTCTCCCTGTGCAATACATGGGCCTTTGTTTGCAAGTGAGATTTGAGGATTTTATTTTATCTTGGAAGACCTCAACCGATTTTTTTGAGTTTTGAGCTTTGAGCTTTGAGCTTTGAGCTTTTACTTCCAAGTATGTGCAAAGAAGAAAGAAAGCAACAACAAAGATTGGTTTACTGAAGTTTTATATGGAATGAGACCCCAATGAAAAAAATTGTAACTATTGGTTTTTGAGCCTTGAACAATATAGTTTTGTTTCCCATTTTGTTCTTTGAGCAATGTATTTGTAGAATCATACATTTTGAAGTTACTACTGATTTTGTGTATATACATACATATAAATGATGTTCTCTTCTTCATTCATATGGCATTTGCTTCTTTAGTATATGCCGAAAAGTTACAAGTTTGCTCTAGGGTTTTACTTGAAGTGAGGTTAGATATGGTTTTTTTTTTTTTTTGTGTGTGTGTATATAAGAGGTTACATCATAGGCAAATCACTTCCAATCCAGCCTCTTTTAACATTTTTGGTCCCTTTCATCCTCCTCAAAGTGACTTTGGTTCAAGTTGTCTTGATATAAATGTTTGGAGTTTAAGCTTTTGGGTCAATTTAATCTTTAACTCAGCATCAAAGTCTCCGTTTTCAAGATTTCCTGGTGCTCATAAGATGTTTAAATTGATACCCAAGTGGAATTCTAGGACAAATATATATATATATATATATATATATATATATATATATATATATATATATATATATATATATATATATAGATATATATAAAGAGTATTTGTAGTAGTAACACATTATATAAGAGGAAAATGTAATTCAAAAAAAGAAAAGAAAAAAAAAACATATATACGAAGTATCAAGTATCAACGCACTTCAAATGATTTTCTAAATTTTTAATTTTTTTTTTCAAAACAACTTTAAAAAAATTGAATAAATAACACTTTAAAAAGTGCTTTTAATTCTAATAGAATCACTTTTAAACGAATTTGGATATAAATCAAACAAGTTGATTTTTAGTGCATCTAAGGCCCTTTGGGTAGTGTTTTTAAAAATAATTCTTTTACAGCTTTTGAAAATAGTTTTTAAAAACGGTTTATAATTATTTTCAGTATAAAAAACAGTTTTATTAGTTTATTATCCATAAAGATATCATATACTTATCTACTATGTAAAAGTTTTTATTTCCAATTCATTAATGAGATTATAAACCCATCAACATCTACCCATTTCTCCATCCCCCACCCATGGAGAAGAAGAAAAAGGAAAATTTTGGGTTCCCCATGGAGCAACACCAAATTGAGGTATATGCATGGATGAGGAGATATGGAAATATCAACTAGGCAAAATTTCAGAAAAAATTGCTGAAAATCGCCAATATTTCCCTATATATCGATGATTTGGTGATATTTAGTCGATTTTTTCCAATTTTTTTGGGTGGTCAACACAGGTCAACACGCATTACAGTGAAGGCTTAAACTTGCTATTGAGGGGACTTGAACCCCAAACAAAAGAATTAAACTTGCTATTGAAGGGACTTGAACCCCAAACAAAAGGCTTACCTGAAGCTTGGCCTACCCTTGTTTAATATATTGCACCAAATATGTTTATATTGAAATTCATCAAATAAACAAAATATTAAAAGAATATTTTAGAGAACAAAATAATTATAATTATTTTATAATTAAATATAAAAAATTCATTTAATTGATTACCAAAAATATAAAAGTTATCATGATAATTTTCTTCATAATGTTTTTAATATCATTAATAGATTAATTAAATATTAAAAAATTATATATATATATATATATATATATTATGTATCATTTAATATAATTGAATTAAATGGATCATAATTTTAATAATAAATATATTTGAAAATTAAACATATTATAATCAATATCACAATATTATTATGAAATAATATTTGATGTAATTTAATAATAAATGTACACTTGTAAAATTCATATATTTTTATCAATACATAAAATATTATTATCAAATATGATAAATCATATTATACATATATCAAATTTTTCAACAAAACGACTTTAAAATATCAATAGACTTTAAAAATCAAATCATTTGTTTTCTAATTCCCATGATCATTTCTAGAAAAGAATGGAGTCTAGAAATTAGAAAATCTTTTAGCTACTAGCCATTGGGGTCAATATGGTTTAATAGATTAATCAATCAATTCTCAAGGTTTTAGCCTTGATTGGCTGAGGCTTGGCCTAGACTTGTTAAACATCTTTCTAGTTTTGAGCATTTTTGCTTCCCTCAACCTATCTAAGCCTAATCAAAACATATTTTTAAGATCAAATTAAGGCTAGAAAACCTTGGTTTATAGCTCCTCCACCTTTAGGAAACCTTTAAAAAGATTTTAACCAAATTAAAACTTAAATTTTTCCTAGATTCAATTTTTTTTTTTATCTAATTTGTAAAAGAACTAAAAACAATTTAGCACTTGGATGATTTTAGGTGCTTAAGTAAAAAACAAAATGCATGGTCCTAGTGCACAAACAACCTTACAATGAGATCTTTGACAAATGATCTTCAATGATTTTTTTTTTTTTTTTTTTGGAGGTTTTCTACTTCTTGATTTTTATTTGACTTGATTTATTTTTATGATTGTCACGTTGAAAATCTTCTTGTTTAACACACTTAGAATAAACCATTAGTTCCAAACCTTCTTTTGCGATATTTAAAATCGAGATTAACTAGGCATTTGTTTCACAAAATCATTGTTTTTTTTTTCTTTTTGAATCTAAACTAAAGGCATATCAATTTTATTAATTAATAAAAGATCTTCTCTTTGCAAAGCAAAAGGCATAGCTATGGTTGGAGAAGAAACATATTGCTCTTTTGTTTTTTGCAAAACAACTTAAAATAATTATTGTTACTAGTTGGAATTGGTTTCCAAAACTCATAAAATTGATAATAAAGACAAACTTATGCCTAAGGTCAAATGAGGTTTATAGTATTAAGTATCAAACTTTTAAAAGTGTGAGTTAAGGCTTTAATGTACAATATCATAGATAGCCTTTTCAAATTGTAAAAATTCACTTCTTTTATAGAAATTTATTATTTAGTGTGGGAGCGACAACTTGGGCCTAGTTTTCATATAATTGATCTGCAACTTTGAAATTTTGAAGCTATTGTTGACTAAAGGCGTGATAAGTCCATCTTCTTAATTCACCTGCAGATACTATAACACTCTTATATCAAAAAAAAAAAAAATTCTATAATCTCTATGATCATGTGCATATGTAACCCATATCTAATCCCTGAATTAATTTTCTGCAATCAGGATTTGCATAATCAGTGTGAATGTTGGAATTTCACTCATATGCCACTTTCATTATCAATTACTAGAAGATTAAAGTCAATGACAAGATCTAATTTACTCCACTCTCAAGTTCTCAAGTTCCCATAATGCAAGTGAGAATAAGATAAGTGTGATTGCCCTAGTGGGTTTGTGCGGTATTGGAAAGACCACACTTGCTCAGCTGGTGTATAATGATAGGAGAGTGGAGGAATGTTTTGACCTTAAAGCATGGGTTTGTGTTTCAGATGAATTTGATCTTGTCAGGATAATGAAAACCATTCTTAAGGCAATCAATTCTGGGACTTCTAATGACAATGATTTGAATCTGCTTCAACTTAAATTGAAAGAGAGTCATAGCAGGGAGAAATTCTTACTTGTCCTTGATGATGTTTGGAATGAAGACTATAGTAACAAGGATTTGCTACAAACTCCATTCAATGTTTGTCTAAATGGAAGCAAGATTATTGTAACTACACGTAGTGATAAGATTGCATTAGTCATGTGTTCTGTTCATATTCATCATTTGGGACAGTTATCCTTTGAGTACTGCTGGTGGCTCTTTGCAAAACATGCATTTGAAAATGGAGATTTTAGTCTACATCTGGACCTAGAAGAAATTGGCAAAGAGATTGTAAAAAAGTGTAAAGGATTGCCTTTGGTTGCAAAGACTCTCATGGGTGCCTTATACTCAGAGTTACAAGTAAAAGAAGGGGAAAACCCATTGAACCGCGAAACATAGGATTTACCAAATAATGAAATTCTCCCCACCTTAAGGTTGAGTTATTATTTCCTTCCACCTTTAAAGCGATGTTTTGCATATTGCTCAATTTTTCCAAAGGACTACAAATTTGAAAAGGAAAACTTGATTTTGTTATGGATGGCAGAAGGTTTTTTGCAACAACTTGGAGGCAAGAAAACAATGGAAGAGGTAGGTGATGGATACTTTTATGACCTATTATCAAATGTCATTTTCTCATAAGTCTAGTAGCCACAAATCATATTTTGTAATACATGATCTTATCAACAACTTGGCTCAATTTGTTTCCAGATAATTTTGTGTTTAGCTGAAAAATGATAAGATGAATGAAATTCTTGAAAAGCTTTGTCACTTATCATATTTTTGAATTGAATATGATTGCTTTGAGACTATGTTTGGTACGCAAGAATGAGGTTGTAATTACAAATAAAATTAAAAATAAATAATTTTTAATAAAATATGAATAATTATATTATAATAAAATCATAAATTATATTTTTTATAAATGTTATAAAAATAAGGATTTTAACATCTTATAAAAGCATAATTGCTTTATTTTGTTAAAAATAAATAATAATAATATAAAATTAATAATTGTTAATACCATTTTTAAAAATCATTAAACTTATGACTTTGTTTTTAAAAAAAAATATATTTTTGAAGAATAACAACCACACAATAGTATTAATTTTTAGAAACAATTTTATTTCTAAATCATAAGCCCAAATATTTTTTTTGTTATTTAGCAAAAAAAAAAAAAACTTTCAAAGTTTTTTTTTCTTCAATGAAAATAAAAAATTATTTTAAACTAAGGTTTAAAAAAATGAAAATCAAATATTATTTTAAATTGAGATTTAAAAATGAAAATAAAATATTATTTAAAACTATATGTATGAATATTGTCAATTCATTTCTTTTTTTCGTTCTCATTCCGTTATTACTTAACATTGAAATGAAAACAAATAATCATTCTAACCTTGCATTGTTATATGCATCCAAACATAAAAATTGGAATTACCAAATTCATTCTTATTCGAGGATAAATAAGAATGAAAAGAAAATTTTCTTTTTCATTCCTCATTTCCATGTACCAAACATGCTCCGAGAGATTTGGGACCCTTAATGAAGTTAATGGTCTTCGGACCTTCTTACCATTGAATTTGAGGACTTGGCCTCGATATGACAAGGTTTCAAAGGTTATATATCTACCATATGGGCGTAAATATCTTCTACAGTTTTGCTGAAGTAATAGACTTTGGAATAATTTATTACTTAAAAGTTCAATATTTAAAGTTCAACTATCATTGTGATATTTAGACCTTACAACCATCAAAAGGTTATCTAAATCAGTTTGTAGTTTGTATAACTTACAAACATTGATGCTATACTATTGAGATTCTCTTGTTAAATTGCCTACAATGATGTGCAAATTGATTAGGTTACATCATCTTGGTATTAGTTATAGTGGAGTGAAAGAGATGCCAAGTCAAATGGGTCACCTTTTACAAAAATTGAGTAACTATAGAGCGGGGAAGTAAAGTGGGACAAGGGTTGGAGAGTCTTCAAGTGGTGCCCGTAGTGGTAGAAGTAGAGGGTATTCCTTTGATTTTATTTTCAAATAATAAAAAAACAAGTTGACACCACCAATTTTTCCTAAAATTTATTTTTGAATAGTAAAAACAAGTTGATATCATAGTTACCTATCCTATCTATTATGGTCAATTCCAAATTGAATAATATGGTATACCCATAATCAATTAGGTGACACGACCTATTTTTCCTTAGATTTTATTCTCAAACAAAATAAAAATAAAAAAATAAAAAAGTTGACATGACCTATTTTTCCATAAATTTTATTTTTGAATAGTAAAAGAAAGTTCACACCACCTAGTTTTCCTTTAAAAAAAATTGAACAATATAAAACAAGTTGACACAACCTATTTTTTCTTAAATTTTATTTTCAAATAGTAAAAACAAGCTAACACCAGCTATAAGTTGACATGATTTATTTTTCCTTAAATTTTATTTTCAAAGAGTAAAACCAAGTTGACATGATCTATTTTTTCTTAAATTTTATTTTTGAACAATTTGCAAGGACTGTCCTCTCCTACCTATCTTTAAATCTCAAGTCTTCAAAAGAAATTAGAGATCTATGACTGCCCCAAGCTCCAATCTATATCCTTGAGAGAAGAGCATCTGCCCCCAACCTTTCTATTCTAACAATCCCAAAGTGCCCATTGTTGAAAGGTTAGTGCAAAGTTTTGGACAAGGGAAGATTGGCATAAGATAGCACACATTCCACACATTGTGATCGATGACCAAGTTTTGTAATAAAGGTAGCATTACACCAATTTTTAGTCAAGTATTGGTTTTGTCCTAAAAGTAATTTTCTCACGAAAACTGATACGCTTAAATACCAATTTTAATTTGAACAATTATAAATAGGAAAAATAGGCTTTAAATTTTCTAATTATTATAATACTTTCTTGCTTTCTTTTAGGTTATCAGTAATTCTTCACTGTTATAAATTGATGTTTCATATCTTCATAAAAAATCTTCTTTTAATCAATAATATCTTATTGAATGCTTCAAATTATTAAGGAGCATGATATGTATATTGAACCAAAATCCTCTAAGCTTAAACTTTTAGGGAAATTGGTAGTTCAACAAGGTATTAGAAGTTGGTTTGCTAAGGGTCATGAGTTCAAGCCACTTGCAATATGCATGTTTGTTTCCCTTATTTGTTTCTCCTCTCCCCCTTTGCAATGTTTTAATATCTCTCTCCCCCAATTTACATTTCTTTAGTATCTCTCTTTCCCAATTTGCAATTCTATGGTATCTCTCCACACAAGGGAGGGTGTTAAGGAGCATGATATGCATGTTGAACCCAAATGCTCCAAGCTTAAGCTTTTAGGGAAATTCATAGTTCAATAAGGTATTAGAAGTTGGTTTGCTAAGGGTCATGAGTTCAAGCCACTTGCAATATGCATGTTTGTTTCTCCTCTCCCCCTTTGCAATTTTTTAGTATCTCTCTCTTCCAATTTATCATGACGGCCTCTAATTAACCATAAACTAACTATTTTTTTATATCAGCTTTGCCTTAAGGAATTGTGAATCAATCCGATCTACTCATACCACAGCTCTATAAATTTTCTTCCCTGCTACTTTGCGTAAGGTTATGTTTAGTTTTCGGAAGTACGAAGGAAAGAAACAAAATGCTAAGAATCGGAGGCTTACTATCACAAACAATCAAAGGCTTACTCCAATCAATTAATGAGGGCAAACTATATGATACATGAATGAGTTTCTTCTAACTCAACAACTTAAGTTTAGGTAAATTTCAGGCTCTAAGCCTGTCTCCACTTTAGCCACAGCTTGTTTGGTAGCCTCTCCTAGTACTCAAAGATAGACTCAAAGGAAGAAAAAAGACCTCAACCTCATAAATGAGAAGTAAGAATTGAAAAATCCAGGGAAACAAGCAGGCTAGAGCAGCAAAAGAAGAATGGATGCTATCAAGAGGACTGTCGGGTCCTATGCGAGGAAAGAACAAAACTTGGACAACATACTTTGTGTTGCAGTTAATATGACATATACCCTTCAGGGTTTTCCTTTGTTATCAAGAAATGATTTTTTTGGGATTCTCATTTTTTCTTTTATTTTGAAAGTTTTCGTTTCTTTGTACCTTATCCTATTTATTGCTATCATTCTTCAAGATTCAAATTTAGCTATACTCGTTAAGAGCCCAAATGAGAAGTATAACAAAGATCGGGGCATTAATGGATGAGATTGCCTGATCAAGCGGGCCTAATCGGGGCCCTTAACATATGGGCTCGGACAGCACTAATTCTGGTCGGAATAGGCAGGCCTAGGTTGGTGGGAAGAGTCTTGTCTCAGTGGAAGGGCCAATGCTAGGTAGCCTGGCCCGAAGCTTGTTTTTCCTTTCTTTTTTTTCGTCTCGGTCGGAAGCTTCTCTTTTTTAAGAATAGGTTCCACAATTAACACTGCCTATCCATTAGGTGTACTAAATGGTCAGCCGGCCTTATCAGGAATCTTGCATATTATACTCTAATTGTCGAAACTTGAATAAAGTGACAACCCCAAAGGTCTTATCCTTTCAATATTTTACATATCAGATAGGTGATTTTGTTAATATATATATATATTATAGACTATTGAAGGGCAGGCTTAATCCCTACCACTCATATTTACACATTCAGAAAAACAAAAATCAATGATTCTGCAATTTTGTTTTTGACAGCCAAATTGCATGACTCAGAGTTCTTGCTCACTAGTTAATATTTTTTTCTTCTTTACGGGCCCTTGTGTTTGGTTAAGCATGGCGAAGTTGCAGCGCGTTTCATACCATAAACCAAAATTCTACAGTTTGGTTTGCATCTGCTTCAGTATTTGTTTACCATATGTTCAATAATGTGGACATACCTGTAGGGTAGGGTAGGTGGAAAATATTCTTATTTGTTTATGTGGACATTTGGACTATTAGTAGACTAACTGACAGGCCATGTTCATCCGCCTCTTTACTGTATCTAAGGGCCGCCCTATTTGGTGACAAGGTTCTTCGTTGTTGACCAAAACTAGTCTGCTTGATTTGCATCTGCTTTCATTCATTTTTCTTTGATCCAGTATTCACTTCCCTTGCAAACCAACAAACATGGCTGGGGCTATAGTAGGAGGAGCACTTCTCTCGGCTTCTATCGAAGTTCTACTTCACCGGATGGCTTCTCGCGAGGTCCTCACCTTCCTCCCGCGACAGAGACTCAGTGCTACGCTCCTAAAGAAGTTGAGGATAAAATTGCTGGCAGTTCAGGTAGTGCTCGACGACGCTGAGGCCAAGCAATTCACAAAATCAGCTGTAAAAGATTGGCTGGATGACCTGAAAGATGCTGTGTATGATGCAGAGGACCTGTTGGATGATATCACCACTGAAGCTCTACGCTGCAAAATGGAGTCTGATGCTCAAACCAGCGCAACTCAGGTACGTGACATCACCTCTGCCTCGCTTAATCCGTTTGGTGAGGGGATCCAGTCCAGGGTAGAGGAGATCACTGACAAACTAGAATCTCTTGCACAAGAAAAAGATGTTCTGGGATTGAAAGAAGGCGTTGGAGAAAAATTGTCACAAAGATGGCCCTCGACTTCCTTGGTAGATGAGTCTGGGGAGGTGTACGGAAGGGAAGGTAATATACAGGAGATAGTTGAATATTTGTTGTCCCATAATGCAAGTGGGAATAAGATAAGTGTGATCGCCCTGGTGGGTATGGGCGGTATTGGAAAGACCACACTTACTCAACTGGTGTATAATGATAGGAGAGTGGTGGCATGTTTTGACCTTAAAGCTTGGGTTTGTGTTTCCGATGAATTTGATCTTGTCAGGATAACGAAAACCATTCTTAAGGCAATCGATTCTGGGGCTTCTGAAAAATATTCTGATGATAGTGATTTGAATCTGCTTCAACTTAAACTGAAGGAGAGACTTAGTAAGAAGAAATTCTTACTTGTCCTTGATGATGTTTGGAATGAAAACTATACTAATTGGCATATGCTACAAACTCCATTCACCGTTGGTCTAAATGGAAGTAAGATTATTGTAACTACGCGTAGTGATAAGGTTGCATCGATCATGCGTTCAGCTCGTATTCATCAATTGGGACAGTTATCCTTTGAGGACTGCTGGTCGCTATTTGCAAAACATGCATTTGAAAATGGAGATTCTAGTCTACATCCAGAACTAGAAGAAATTGGCAAAGGGATTGTAAAGAAGTGTAAAGGATTGCCTTTGGCTGCAAAGACCCTGGGGGGTGCCTTATACTCAGAGTTACGAGTAAAAGAATGGGAAAATGTATTGAACAGCGAAACGTGGGATTTACGGAATGATGAAATTCTCCCTGCCTTAAGGTTAAGCTATTCTTTTCTTCCTTCACATTTAAAGCAGTGTTTTGCATATTGCTCAATTTTTCCTAAGGACTACGAATTTGAAAAGGAAAATTTGATTCTATTATGGATGGCAGAAGGTTTTTTGCAACAATCTGAAGGCAAGAAAACAATGGAAGAGGTAGGTGATGGGTACTTTTATGACCTATTATCAAGGTCATTTTTTCAGAAGCCCAATAGTCACGAATCATATTTTGTAATGCATGATCTCATTAACGACTTGGCTCAACTTGTTTCTGGAAAATTTTGTGTTCAGTTGAAGGATGGTAAGATGAATGAAATTGATGAAAAGCTCCGCCATTTATCATATTTTAGAAGTGAATATGACCAATTTGAGAGATTTGAGACCCTGAATGAAGTTAATGGTCTTCGTACCTTCTTTCCTTTGAATTTGAGAACTTGGCATCGATGGGACAAGGTTTCAAATAATAGAAATCCAAAAGATGCTACTACGAGATACGATGTAGATTTTCGCTTGAGTACTAGAGTTTGGAATGATTTATTGATGAAAGTTCAATATTTACGAGTGTTGTCATTATGTTATTATGAGATAAGGGATTTGTCTGATTCAATTGGTAATTTGAAACATTTGCGCTATTTGGACCTTACCTACGCACTCATCAAAAGGTTACCGGAGTCGGTTTGTAGTTTGTATAATTTGCAAACATTGATATTATACCATTGTATATATCTTGTTGAATTGCCTAAAATGATGTGCAAAATGATTAACCTACGTCATCTTGATATCAGACATAGCCAAGTGAAAGAGATGCCAAGTCACATGGGTCAATTAAAAAGTCTACAAAAATTGAGTAACTATATAGTAGGCAAGCAAAGTGGGACAAGGGTTGGAGAGTTGAGGGAGATTTCCCACATTGATGGGAGTCTTGTCATTCAAGAGCTGCAGAATGTGGTTGATGCTAAGGATGCCTCAGAGGCCAATTTGGTAGGCAAGCAATATCTGGATGAGTTAGAGTTGGAATGGAATCGTGGTAGTGATGTTGAACAAAATAGAGCAGACATAGTGCTCAACAACTTACAACCTCATACAAACTTAAAGAGACTCACTCTTTATGGTT
Organism: Vitis riparia; assembly: GCF_004353265.1. Lineage (NCBI taxonomy): Eukaryota > Viridiplantae > Streptophyta > Magnoliopsida > Vitales > Vitaceae > Vitis > Vitis riparia. Next base: position 5,812,061 of record NC_048442.1, on the reverse strand, counting down.
ATGGTGGTTCAAGATTTCCAGATTGGTTAGGTCCTTCAATTCTGAATATGGTGTCGCTACGTCTCTGGTATTGTAAGAATGTGTCAACCTTCCCACCGCTTGGGCAGCTACCCTCTCTTAAACATTTATATATATTGGGGTTGAGGGAGATAGAAAGGGTGGGCGTTGAGTTTTATGGCACTGAGCCCTCCTTCGTATCCCTGGAAGCTCTATCATTTCAGGGTATGCCAAAATGGAAGGAATGGTTGTGCATAGGAGGCCAAGGTGGAGAATTCCCTCGTCTCAAGGAGCTTTATATAGAGGATTGTCCCAAGCTAACTGGGGACTTACCAACCGATCTGCCTTGCTTGACCACACTACAGATTGAAGAATGTGAGCAGCTTGTGGCTCCACTTCCAAGGGTTCCAGCCATCCTTCAATTGACAACGCGCATCCATGACATCTCACAGTGGAAGGAACTACCACCACTACTGCAGTATCTCTCAATTCAAAATTCCGACTCTTTGGAGTCCCTACTGGAGGAGGGAATGTTGCGAAGTAATACTTGTCTTCGAAAGTTGACAATCAGAAATTGCTCTTTTTCGAGACCCTTGTGCAGAGTTTGTTTGCCCATTACATTGGAATCATTAGATATAGAGGGGTGTAAGAAACTAGATTTTCTCCTACCTGAGTTCTTAAAATGTCACCACCCTTCCCTTGCCTATTTGTTTATCTTCAGAAGTACTTGCAATTCTCTCTCATCCTTCCCAGTCGGCAACTTCCCAAGTTTAACTTACCTCGATATCAGAAATCTCGAGGGGCTTGAATCCCTCTCCATTTCAATTTCAGAGGGCGATGTTACAGCTTTGCATCGGTTGGACATATGCCGGTGCCCTAATCTTGTGTCTATTGAATTGCCAGCTCTCGACTTCTCACAATATTTCATCGTCGAGTGCAAGAATCTCAAGTGGCTGCTGCACAACGCTACATGCTTTCAGTCATTAACAATACATCGTTGTCCTGAATTGATATTCCCAATACAAGGTCTGCAAGGACTGTCCTCTCTTACCTCTCTCAAAATCTCACATCTTCCAAATCTCGTGTCCCTTGAAAGTTTGGAGCTTCAACTGCTCACCTCTCTTGAAAAATTAGAGATCTGTTACTGCCCAAGCTCCAATTCTTGACAGAAGAGCAGCTGCCCACCAACCTTTCTGTTCTAACAATCCAGAACTGCCCATTGCTGAAAGATCGGTGCAAGTTTTGGACAGGGGAAGATTGGCATCATATAGCTCACATTCCACACATTGTGATCGATGACCAAGTTTTGTAATGAAGGTGGCATAACACCAATTTATAGTCAGGTACTTGTTCTGTCCTAAAATGATTGTCTCAGAAAACTAACATACTTAAATACCAAGTTTGATTTGATCCATTATAAATAGGAAAAATATGCTTTAAATTTTCTAATTATTATAACAATTTCTTACTTTCTTTCAGTCATCTGTGATGCTTCACTCTGGCTCTGATCAACATATCTTCATAAGGATCTTTTAAGACTCCTTGCTTAATTAGTGCCTTGTCAAATGCTTCAGATTTCATTTAGAGTGAATTGATGCTTAAAAGCCAAGCAGCTCTGCAGGTCTGATTTTGTAAATTGTGTTTCTTGTAAATTTTATGGACCTTGAATTTGTTTTCATTGGCTAATTTGCTGAAATCTGATGGCAGGCCTTTGATCCTTGTTCTCTCAACAAACTCTAGCTGTCTAGCAATGATTTCCAACGGGACCATTTTTTTGTTGTGAGTTCAGGTTCATGACTCTCTTTTTGGACAACAGTAGCCGAGATTTTTGCACCCAAAGAATCATGAGTTGATACTCTGCTGGAGGAACTACAGAAGCTCAACTCTGTTGGAGAGTGGAGGATGCAGCAGGCTCTATGATTCCAGTTAGTGAGACATTTCAATTGCTTTGGTTTAACTTTCGAAGCTACAAACTACAATACTCATAATCTCATATGCATTATTTTTCAGGTTCTTTGAGGTTGCATCTGCGTTGATATCTTAGTTCTTCTCTAAAAACAACAGGTATGTTTCTTTTAATTCATACTTTTCATAAGCTGACACATTGTGGAGTTCCATCATTTTCAACACAAGATAAACCTAATACTAAATTCTATTGAAGCTAAAACAAAAATATTACTGCCTGAGGTTCTGTCTTTCATGAATTTTATTCACTATGTTCATATGGCATCTAAGCAACCTAGACGTTAACATTTTCCTTGGTCTACATATTGTTTTCATCTCTTTCAGCTTGGATTAATCTGCAGATGTTCGGTTTAGGCACCTCAAACTCAAAATCTTCAGCTTCTGTCATGCCACCTCCTTCTCATTTACATGATTGTTATCCACCTTTGAGCTTTACTTTGTTAATGGTAAGATAGTCATAATAGTACTACAATAGTTGAGCATGGATTGACAACAATGCATGCTTTCAGTCTTCAACATCACATGGTTGTCCTGAATTGATATTCCCATTGCAGGGTCTTCCCTCCAACCTAAATTCACTTACAATAACAAACTGCAACAAACTTACATCCCACATGGACTGTGGCCTGCAAGGGCTGGCCTCTCTCACCTCTCTCAAAATCTCAGGTCCCTGGACAGTTTGGGGCTTCAACTGCTCACCTCTCTCCAAAAATTAGAGATCCGTGACTGCCCCGAGCTCCAATCCTTGACAGAAAAGCTGCTGCCCACCTCCCTTTCTGTTCCAACAATCCAGAACTGCCCACTGCTGAAAGGTCAGTGCAAGTTTTGGACAAGGGAAGATTGGTATCATATAGCACACATTCCAAACGTTGTGATCGATGACCAAGTTTTGTAATGAAGGTAGCATTACACTAATTTTTAGTCGAGTACTTGTTCTGTCCTTATAGTAATTTTCTCAGGAAAACTGATATGCTTAAATACCAATTTTAATTTGATCCATCATAAATGGGAAAAAATATGCTTTAAATTTTCTAATTATTATAATAACTTCTTGCTTCTTTCAGGTTATCAGTAATTCTTCTCTCTTGTAAATTGATGCTTAAAAGCCAAGCAGCTCTGCAGGTCTGATTTCGTAACTTGTTTTTCTTGTATAATTTTATGGACCTTGAATTCGTTTTCATTGGCTAATTCACTGAAACTCATGGAATGCCTCTGATCCTATTTTTCTCAATAAATTCGAGCTGTCTAGCAACAATCCTTCCAATGGGACCTTTTTTTATCGAGTTCAAAGACTCTTTCTGGAAGATTGTAGCAGATATTTTCTAGCATCCATAGACTCATGATTGATAATCTGCTTGAGGAACTGAGAAAGCTCAACTCTGTTAGAGAGTGGAGCATGCAACATGCTCTATGATTTCCATTAGTAAGATATTTTAATTGCTTTTGTTTAACTTTCTAAGCTACAAATTACAAGGATTTATAATTCCATGTGCATTATTTTTCAGGTTCTCTGTGTTAATATTCTAGTTCTTCTCTAGAAAAAACAGGTATGTTTCTTCTGTGTTAATACTTTTCATAAGATGACGCATTGTGGAGTTCCATCATATGCATGACAAGATAAACCCAATTCTAAAATCAACTCAGCCTAAAACAAAATATCTTACTAACTGAGGTTCTCTCCTTAATAATTCTATTCACCATGTCCATATGGCATCTTAGCGCCATAAATGTTAACATTTTCCTTAGTGTAATCATTGTTTTAGCTTCAATTAATCTGCAGATGTTTAGTTTAGACACCTCAAACCCAAAACCTTCAGCTTCTGACAGGCCACCACTTCCTAGTCTCTGCTCATCTCCTTCCCATTTACTTATTGTCATCAACCTTTGATTTTTTTACATCGTTGATAGTAAAAGAATCATAATTGTACTACATTTGTTGAGCATGGATGCTACCATTTAATTTCCATATTCAAGCTTTTCTTGTACTTACAAATGATAATGTGAGCTCTGGATTTTCTTCTTTTAAATTTGTGATTCTGAGGCAGATGCTTGGAGAAGAGAGAAGTCAAACCATATTCAAAGTCATAGCAGTGCAGAGTATGGTTTTGTTCCACCAAGTTCAGGTCAGTTGAGTGGAATCTTATTAATACTTCAAGGAGGCATGATCAAATTGGCTGATTTTCCAAACTCGATGACTGCCTCTAACCATGAGCTATTTTTTTTGTATCAACTTAGTGTTAAGAAATTGTGAACGTATTGGATCTGCTCATACCACCTCCCTTCATGATGAATTTTAACAACTCAGTACTTGGAGGATGGCTACTCAACTAAATCCTATTTATTGGAGCACAATTTGAGCTTTTCTTCCTAACTCAGGTAGAGTGCCATAAAAATTCAGTCTAAAAAAGTATCTATAACCCCCTATGAATTTGAATGTCAGATGCAGCTGATTAGCATGAGACCAATTTTATTTTCAGATGGTGGCACTTTGAATCTTTGGAACAGTTGTAGGAGGAAGCTTTGCCAAAGCCTCCCTATGCAATACATGGGCCTTTGGCTGCAAGTGAGATTTGAAGATTCTATTCTCTCTTGGAAGACTTCAACTCATTTTTTTTTTTAGTTTTGAGCTTTGAGCTTTTACTTCCAAGCATGTGCAAAGAAGAAAGAAAGCAACAACAAACGTCCACTTACAGAAGTTTTACATGGAGTGAGACTCCCATGGAAAATATTGTAGCTATTGGTTTGTCAACCTTGAAGGTTATAGTTTTGTTTCCCATTGGATCTCTGAGGAATGTGTTTGTTGAATCATATATTTTCAACTTACTATTGATTTTGTGTATATACATAAATATAAATGATGTTTTCTTCTTCATTCATATGGAATTTGCTTCTCTGGTATATGTATATGCGAAAAGTTACAAATTTGCTCTTAAGGTTTTACTTGAAGTGAGGTTCAATATGCCCTTCTTCTGCATTTTGGTGTATACAAGAGTTTACTTCATAGGCAAATCACTTCCAACCCAGCCTTTTTTAAAATTTTTGGTTCTCTTTTCTACCATAAACTAAAATTGCACTACTATTATCAATGGCTAAATATTTAGAGAGAAAATTTCTCTAAATTATTATTGTTTAATATGATTGAATTTTTTGAATAATTTATTTGAGTAGATGATCAAAACGAATTTTCTATTTTTATCAAACCAACATTGAATTGGAAGAAGAAAAGTCCAAGGGGGCTCACATGGTGGGTTCAGCTGTTGGTTTGGGTGGAGTCACTGCAACAGAATGGGTGTGGGCTCCTCCCCAAAAACCCACTCACATGACATCTCTCTTTCCAACTTTCTCTCTCTGTTCCCGAAACCCAATGCCCACCTTTCCCTTACAACCATTTCAAAAAGGCAACAGCCACACTGGCCCCACACTTTTCCACTGCCCCAAGATTCCAATTCCATGAACGAGATCAGAAACCAATCCACATCCACCCACTTCTCCATGCCCACTAATGGAGAAAAGAAGAAACAGGAAAATTTTGGGTTCCCCTTTAAATGGAACAACTCCAAATTGAGGTATATGCAAGCTTTCAACAATGGGTGTGTGTTAATTTAGATATGCCAATCCAACGGCCCAAAATGAACTTGGAATCTAGTTGTACTTTTTCTCCATTATAAGTCACTAAAATGAATTCCATGATTAAGATTTTGTTACATGGTCACATGTTTTGGTTTGGATCCAAATACCATTGGGACCAAAACCCTAATTTGGGTTATTTTCTTGGAAGATATTGAATCTCACTTCATTAGGGTTTAATATGTAAACAAGTAACCGATCAAAAACTACCACAAAGTTAATAAAGAAGAACCATAAAAAGGGTCTTCACATGAAAAAGTTTAATACTAAGGTGGTGTTTGTTTTTTTAGTTTTTTTACTGAAAATAATTTATTTTCAGAATTTAGGTTATTTATTTTTTTACTTTTTTATGACTTATTATAAATATTTTACTAAATTGGAAAAGCCAAAATATATAATTTTTTTTAAATAAAAAAATAACATATTAGTTTTTCTTTACTTTTTAATACTTAATAGAAATAAAATATTATAAAAATAAATAACTTAATATTTAACACTATTAAGTATTAAAATTCTATTTAAAATTAAGTAAAAAAATAAACATCACTTAAATCCACCGGAAGGATTTTAAGGTTATTTCATTCATTTTAATCGATTAAACATTAATATTATATAGTGGCAAATGGTCTTGTTGGGTTGGATGGTTTGGGACCCTGCCCCAGACCCAACCCTTTGACAGCATCATTGATTGTGAAGCATTTGTTGTCTCGTATCCTTCTTGTCTAAAAAGACCATAATATACTCACCCTTTATATGATTCTCCAACCACCCACCCAACTTGCTCATCTACACAAAACTTTAGATCTGCTGCATCTGCACTTCACCTTCAAGACAACAACAACAATGGAAGCTCTCCTGTCCCAATTCACCTTCCTCTCCAACCAGGCACTCTCTGACAAAAACTTCGATCCATCGACAATAGAAGAGCTGATGAAACTGTTTGAATTGGAGGCCTACAAGTCATGGGCATCCCTGGAGCTTGAGCAGCAAAAGGAGGTGGAAGAAGCTGAGATATCAATGAAGGAAGCAGAGGCATATCTTGACTCGGTAATGGACAGTGCTATGGAGGAGTTTAGGCTGTTTGAAGAGGAGCTAGAGCGAACATCCAAGGCTGAATATGATAGCCTAGTTCAAACTGCAGATAATGCAAGGAAGATGGGGAAGTTGATGGAGAAAGCAGCCACTATTGCTTCCAAGAAGTATATTGAAGCCGCAATGAATTCAGCTACTTCTACAATGAAGATGGCATGGAAGGGGATTTCCTCTAAAAAAGTTCATCCTTCTTGAGATGGGGTTTCCCCTTTGTGATGATATTATGAAATAAGGCCACTATAGGTTGGAGCACATCTCCTCTGTAGTTGTATGTCATTTGGGGTCTTTTTTTAGGCTTCTTTGTGGTGTGGAAGAGTAGATCTGTGAAGTTGTTGTGTTTCAAAATCTTGCAATATGAAACACCACCCATCCACAAGAAAAAAAAAACAAAACAAAAACTGATCCTTTGTTTAAAGCACATCTTATCATTCTCAAAATCACACCATACTTCCCTTTGTTATCTGTGGAGATCTTGTTTCCTTTTTCTCTATTTTGCAGGAAACATGCCTAGGGTTTGGTTCTTCTATTGATTTCCCACTTGTTTTAGGGGATTTATATCACATAAAGATTACTACTTTAGTTGATTAACTACAATGTTTGTTGAAACTCAAGGGGTAACACAGGAGAGCTAGCCCTTCCCATTACCCCCAAACCCTCCCTATCCTGGTGAAGGATTTCATTGAGACAACTAATTTCAGAGCATTGATATTATAAGCCCTTCTTTTCTTACTTTATGTTCTGAATGAACAAGTAAAGCCTCAGGTTTGGGAGGCATTAGAATGAAAATAAGGTCTTCAGCTTTGATAATTAGTCTTTGTTTTCAGCTACTTTTTGCTTCCTTTACTGCTGTTTTTTTCCCTGTTTTTGAAGCATTAGAATATACATAAGGTTTTTCAGCTTTGATAACCTTTGTTCTCGGGTACTAATCGCTTCTTTTACCACTATTTCTGCCCTGCTTTTGATGCATTAGACTGTAACTAAGGTCTTCAGCTTTGATAATTAGTCTTTGTTTTCAGCTCCTATTTGCTTCCTTTACTGCTGTATTTTGCCCTGTTTTTGAAGCATTAGAAAATAAGGTTTTTCAGCTTTGATAACCTTTGTTCTCAGGTACTAATCGCTTCTTTTACCGCTATTTCTGCCCTGGTTTTGAGGCATTATATTGTAACTAAGGTCTTCAGCTTTGATAATTAGTCTTTGTTTTCAGCTACTATTTGATTCCTTTACTGCTATATTTTGCCCTGTTTTTGAAGCATTAGAATATAAGTATGTAACTAAGGTTTTTCAGCTTTGAAAGCCTTTGTTTTCAGGTACCCTTTGCTCCTTTTACTGGTATGTCTGCCTGGTTTGTGAAAGCCCAATCCTTTTCACCTTCCATGGCAAGCAGAATGATAGTTTCCCTTACAGAATCTCACCATCTGATCCTCTTCCCTACTCACAATTTTGCCTAATTGGTTAGGCAAAAAGGTTCATTGAGTTTTGGGTTTGAGAAGTCATGAACATTTGGTAAGACTTAGGCATCTAGTAAACTTGAGGATCATGGATGTATCATCAACACAGAAGGAACCTAGATGCATATTTCTTTGGGCATTTATTTATCTCTTCTTTGTTTTAATTCTTATTTTTCCCCTTCTGGGTATAGATTCTATTCACCTAAAGTCTTCACATAAGAGGGCTATGTATCCTTCTTTTACTATACAGTTGGAGAAGGCCTCACACTCTCTCCAAATGCTTCTGCAAATGTTGAAGATGGTGAATATTTCTTCCTTCACATCTATCATGCTTTCAAAATCCCAAGTTGATGATTCAGGATTATCCATATAATGATAGTTGAAATTAGAAAATGGAACTTATGGGTGCTGCTAGATTGCAAGAACAGCTAATTATTGGAGTGGTTGTATGGGAAATGGCAAAGATGATGAAAGTTACAAGAAGAGTTCCTGTGAATATGTATAAAATTTTACTTTGTAGTGCTTCTATTATAAATACTTTTATGTTATGTTTGTTTCCCGGGAAAGTACGAAGGAAGCAAAAAAATAATAATAATTTATTAAATTTGATTTTTTTTTTCTTTCCTTTGTTTTTTTTCTTCTTTCAACTTTTCTTCCGTTTTCTTTCCTCTTACATATTTTTTCAAATTTTTTGAGAACCAACCATAGCTTTAAGGAAGTCAATAATAATTCATAGGAGTGCAGGTATCTAAACACAGTAGTTGAATATAAAAAAATAAAAATAAAAATGCTTTGATAGTATTTTTGATTTTGAAAGAATCATTTACTAAGTGATTATTTTTAGGATTCACTTAAGTAATTCTTTATATTTTTAAAAGTTTAAACATTCAGAGCTTGTTTAGTCATGTAATTTTAAAATAGTTTTTTATTTTTAAAATAAATAAAAAAACCGTTTTAAAAATTTTTAACACTATTTGACCATTATTTTCTAAAAATAATTTTTAAAAGCAAAGCAAAATAAAGAATAATTTTTCTAAGAATAAGTAGGAGTCGTTTTCATCTGTTTTAAATTAAAGAATTTAAAAACAAATTTTAAAAAATATGACCAAATGAGCCGATAATTTTTACTTAAAAAAATAATTATTTTCAATAATTGGTAAATGTCTCTAATCATCTCAAAATCACTCTCAAATAAATTCTTAGAACTCATTCACGAGTGATTTTGGTTAAAGAGTTTTTATTTGTAGGACTTTCATTAGTACTGCATCCATTAAAAAATATTTCAAAAATGATCCATTTATATTTGAATATAAGATGATATTTATTTTTTGACAGAATGGAAAAAGTCAAAATATATATATTTTTTCTATTTAGTTAAAAGTTACACGTTGAATAGGAAAAGTCAAACACGTGGTGGTGTTTATTTTGACTTTTTTTATTCGACTAAAAATAATAATTGATATCAACTAATACAACTAAACTTAACTTATTAATAACAAATTCACTTTAATTATATTAATTGATATTAATATTTTACCAGATTTGATTTTTTTATTCAACCAAAAAAACAAGCATCCTTTTAATTTAAAAAACTTTTTGGTAATGTACTAAATAATAAAATAAAAATTAATTTAAAAGTGAATTTGGCATATTTGCCATAAATCTACTATTTTTGTTACTATGTTGTTCATCTTAATTAATGTAATTTAATTATAAACAATAAATTAATTATGTATAGATTTATTAGGAATTAATTTTTTATCTAAAAAATTGGAAATTGGTATGATCCGATTCGACTTGACCCGGTCCAGAGTCCAGACCCGACGGATGGTTGATTAACAGTTGAAACTTGAAACTTAAAACCCTAGTTTTGAGGTTTGGGATCTGAGACCTTGTTTGGCTTTTACGTTTGGTTGAAGAGAAACTGAGGGGAAAACAAAGGGGAAAATAAAAATAAAAAATAAAAAAGAAGAAAAGGAAGACGAAGCGAATCTGAAGAGCATTTTAGTTTCAAACCCTGGAGGATGAAGACGATTTCAGGAAGAGTGACGTTTTCCAATCCAATCTCTCTCTCCAAAGCAACCTCAGTTCTCACAACCTTCGTGGCCGCCGAGACCGGAGCCTCCCAGGCCGTGGCCGCCTACCTCCGCCGCACTGTGGAGGCGTTCAACGAGTTAACTCAACTCCACAGAGAGCTCAAAGGCTCAAAATCCGGCCGCAAGCACAAACGAGCCAAGGAGGGTCACGAAAACCCTCGACTTCCCGAACTGACCAATGATTATGATATAGAAACAGAGAGTGCAAAGGGGAGTCACGAGAAGAAGAAGAAGAAGAAGAGGAAGAGTGCGGAGGTTGAAGAGGGAGGAGTCGAGTATTCGGAGGAGCAGCAGAGTAAGAAGAAGAGGAAGAAAAGCGATTAAGAGATAGTGATTTGGAGGACTATGGGATTCGGCTTTTTTGGGGTAATTTAATGGGTTCCATGTAATTTTGTTTGAATTTGTTCATTATAAGTTCACATTCATGATATTACTCAGAAGTGAAATTTTAATGCCCTTTCAAATGTAATCTTGTTTGATTTTGTTCAGTAGAAGTTCATAGTTATGATATCAATTGAAATGAAATTTTGTTAATGATTAGTATGTATTTTTCTGAAGAATTGTTAATGCAATCATTTTGCAAGGCACTTCTCTAATACACTCTATGTTCAAGTGACATGGAAATGCCTTCATACATATGTGCATTATATGCTTTGAAGTACTGCAAAAAGCAATTTCTTTACTGGACAACCGCAAGTTCATATCAAGCCTTTGAAAAGATTGCGTACAAATTGCTCAATCCCTAAAAATGTTGTAAAAATTTTGAAATAGAAATAATGACGTTTAGCAATTTCCTTTTGGTAGCTGTTAGCCTGTTAGAGAAAGCATATTAAGGGAGAACTACGATTTTTCAGAAAGAGCTAATTGCCTCATTTTTTTAGGGACTGATGTGGTATGATAAGTATGAGGGATGAATATAGCCTTTCCTTGCCTCTTTCTTATAGCAACAAATATGGATACCTTTATCACGATGTCTGGTCCGTCAGAACTTCAAATTTTTCAGGAACCTATCTAAACAAGAGGCTTTGATTTCTTTAAAAATGCACATGGCTCGAACTGATGATGTTGCATACTTCATTCTTTTAAAATGTTTACTTATCTGAATATCTCCTGGTGAAAGATTTTGCCTTTGCATGGGAAAGGTTCCTTTTCTAAACTGTATTTGAAGCATCTTTCTATTAGTGATCATGTAACTGCCTTTCATTTGATAAGCTCATCTGGAGAGCCAAAGTACCTGTCCAGATCAAAGCTTTATTCTGGACAATGCCCCATAGGATAGTCAAGATGTTGTTCATATTTGCCTATGTTATGTCATGCCAGGATTTTGACTGCAGGCCACTTTGTTTTGCACTGCCACATTTTTTATTGGAGATGATGAAGGCTTTCTTTCTTTCCTTTTTTTTTCTTATGGGGTGGGGTGGTGGTGGGAGTTTATATCCTGTGAGGGGTGGGAAGAGACATCTCTAACAAGTTGGTTTTTTCTCTTAGCGTTTTATTTGGGGAAAGAGGAGTATAGTTATTTGGGCTTTTGACATCCTTATTTTGTGGAAAGGAACACTAGGGCCTCTGAATTCAAAGTTTATTTAGTGGAGGTGCTTTGGAGGAGGATTATCTTGCTTGATACCCTGGACAGATGGGTGTTGGTGTAGCCTTTACAAACCAAAGGAAGGGCATTATGCTGGCTTTGTTTAAAACAATGACCAGTTTATCAACCATTTAGTCAAGATATTATCCCTTTTTGAAGAGTTATGGATGTCTTTATTTTGTGTTGAGCAATTTTTATGGTTGTGGGTGAATCTTTTGTGCTCATTACCTACACCTCTAGGAATAGAAGCAGGGCACCCTGCAGATATGGTCGCCTTTTACAATGCAAATTTTGAACATTCCATGAAATCCTAGGTCTCCATAGTTGGATTCTTAGATTTTGAATCTCCCATGAAATCCTAAGGTTTGTTTTTTCAGATCCCTAGAATTTCACTTGGGTGGCAGAAAATCTTGCAAAAGCAGGGAGGACATGGATTCTTCATTTTTGTAAGGGTAACTATAATCCTCCTTGTTGGAGGCCCATGGTTTGTCCTTTCTTTTTTGTTTTTTGTTTTTTTTCTTGAAACTTCTTTGTTAGTCTACAAATATCGTGATGGAAAGCCTTGGTTTTTCTTTTTCTTTTTCCTTCTTCAATTGCATTGTTATTGTATGGATATCTCTTTGTGTTGGCTTCAGGACTGTTCATTCTTTCTGTTTTAAATTGTTATTCTTGCATTGTTATGTTATGCTTCTTATAAAATGAAAGTGTTTATGCTTCCACATTTCACAATATACATGCTTCTGAACCTTTTTTTGTCTGATCTTGGGTATACGAAAAAGTAGTTTACTTTTCAGCAATATGATGCTGGTAATAAAGGAAATTATCAGACTTGATGTAACATTGTTGTCTGGTTTATCTTGGCAAAGTTTCTTTCTACCATACTAAGGCCTTGCAAACATTTTAGGAACTGTCATTGTTCCTCCCACTCTTCCATGTATTTAAGTGATGAAGAATAAGATATTTAAATGCAACCGCTTGTGGTGATCCAACCCATTTGATAAGATGATTTACATTTAGTGTTGAGCCCCCAACGGTCCTTTTTCACAAGAACACTATCCTTTCGATCTTGGTTTTCTTTGTTTGTTATCAGATTCTGGATGTGTGTGCATACTTTTAGGAGCCACCATTACTCCCATGTGATGCCTCTCCTAATACCTTGAGGGTTCCATTTCTTTGTTTGTTGGGAGATTAGTTATTGACTTGTTTCATCTTTATAACCTTTATTCACCCTACTGTTCTATAAAGAGCCACTTCACAGACAGACAACTGGCAGTCATGCCCAATTTATTCTCAGGTATCTTCTTAAGTGATTATCTATGATCATTTCTTTTTACTCAGCTCAGCTGAGCTATCTTCCTTTCGTATCAGTGATTAGAAGTGTGTTTGAGTGTTTTTCAGGTGCAAAATAACTGAGGCACATCAAAAGAACATAGAGATTTTTGTTGCTTTGACATATTTCTATGACCATGCAGCTTTTTCATTATTGTGTTCCTTTTTTATTGAGCAATAATACATATGAAATCAGTACAAAGGGGGCATAAGTAACTACACATAGATCACTCAAGAGGGGGAAAAAAAGAGAGTAGGCCAGGCCAAGAGGCCTTATGTTGGCCCCACCATAGCAATGAAATCAAGAAATGTCAAATTATCCTCCCCAAAGAAAATCCTTAGACCAAGGAAACAAAGATTTCAAGATTATGTCTTCCATAATCAACACAAACAACTCCATCCCATTGGAAGTTCTCCAGTTCCATTCCTTTGAGATGCACCAGAATGAGCTGACAGGTCCTTCTTGCTGTCTCCTGCACAAGAACCTTGCTAACTGGTCTAAGAACCTTTGAAAGAAGGAGGCAACTCCCAAGAAATTGGATGAGAAAAAATGCTAGTAAGCAATGGGGCACCAAGCAATGCATATGGATGTGATTATCTGTCAGGGCCCATATTCACTTATGTCTTAAATGAGGGATGCCACTGATCTTGTTGATTGTGGCAGTGATTATTGAGGTGAATGACATTTCAATAGTGATGATTTTATTTCTTCTGTTCTGATGCCAATTGTTTATCTTTCAAATAACTTGCAGTAAAAAATTGACAGTGTCCTCATCTTCTTCAATTGATATGTTTTCTCTTATCTTTTTAGAATCTGCTTCCCAAGATTCTCTCAATTTTAAAGTATGAATAAATGAATGTGAATACAACTATCAAGAAAAGAAACGAAAGAGAATATAGATATTATCTTATCAAAAAAAAATGATGAAACTGCAGTAAGTGATGCTCTGTGTCTGTTGCTTTTTAATTTACATTCATGTAACTGGGGCTTCAGAAATCATGCCATTTGTATTCTTCCTGAAGAATCTCTAATCTGGTCAATCATAATTGCATGAATCAAAAGATATGTTTCAACAATGTGACTTCTTACTACTGGAAATTGGTTAGACATTGGGGACAAGTATTGTGTTAGTGGCTTTGGTTCTTCTATTTTGTATTTTTTTCAGGTTAATTATTTTCTATGATGACTTTAGTTGTTTGAAGTTTATTGTACAATAGTGATGTGAATTTGTGTTTAGCATGTTGATTGGTTCAATGGGATTAACTAGAAGTAACAGTTACATTTATCACTTCATGGCTGGCTGTCTGGAGCTCATCATTGTTGCAAACCCCAGTCAACTTGCCCAAATTAATTCTATCTTTGAAATGCCTATAATTTAACTGCAATGTGAAGTTTAAAATGTAGTTTCTAGTATTCAATACAAAATTCTTTGCTGTGAATGTAGCCAATGTTAATTCTAAACTTGAAGTCCAAAATATGGGTGCACCTGAAAGTTGAGTGGTAGAGAGGCCTCAATTAAAGTGGCTTATTCCTGGAAGGCTTGTTAGTGCATCTTGATGATTTTGGTATTCCTAGAGGACTACTGTGAGATGTATGAATAGATAGAAGTCAGTTACTGAAGCTAAAATCCTCCCTATATTTGGATCAGTGAGGAGAGTACACTGGCAATTACTTGAACATTTTTCTGTTCGGTTTGTATTTTTCTTCCCTCTTTGGATTTTTAAGGAAACACAAACACACCAAGTCTAGGAATATCATTGAAATTAATGAGAAGTTGAGGGTTTTTTTATGCCTCCTGCCCATAAAGAAGGGGATTGCTTTCACTCTTAATAATAATGTTTCAGGAAGTGTTTTGCAGCTTTTGCTTTTGCTCTTCAGTGTTTTGTAAGCCTGCATGAGGTTGTTGTATAACACAGATCAGATGAATTCAACAGTCTACTCTTTCTGTTGCTGCTTCTAGATTGCTGCTGATGCTTATCATGCTCTTTTTGGCTTCTGTCAATTCTTCCAATCTTGTTTCTTGGCTCAATTTAGTTCTTTTTTTCATGATGCTGGGGATTTTCCCATCTTGATTCTGTAGATGCATTTCAAAGCCTCTTTAAATTTGATGTTTTCTTTGGATGCTGGAGTATCTGTTGGGTTCTGGACTCTGATCAAGCGTTTGAACAACTTACATTTCTTTTCCAATCTGGGAATTATTTTCTGGTTAGTGGTCTGGTCTTCCTTCAAGATGAAGATCATATTTATTGAAATCTGAATGATTGTAAGCTTTCTGTCATTTGTGGCCTTTGATTTATGTCTTCATCTACCGTAAAAACCACTTTTATTACTTTTGTTAAACAAGAAAAACTCCCCAAATAATGAACTATTTTTTATGATCATGTATGTGAATGACTTTTGTACAGGGAAAGTTCGAGTCCCTATGGATGTTTCACTTTTGATTGTTGAAAGTATATGCTGAAATCTAGACCGTTAAATGAGGGTACAAACGATCATATTAAAGTACAAAAGAATAAAATCAAGTACTAATAATAATAACATCAAGATATAAAATAATGGTTTAACTTTATTGTTCTTATGTTCGATATATGTTGAATTGGGACCTTTTGAAGAAGTGTCAGTGGATATTTGGTAAACCAATTTAGTAACTTAAAGCGATTTAATAATTTAATTTAAGGTAAATTAAGTATATTTAGGAAAATAACTTGAGGGTATGACTTAAAATCAAAATCGATTTTAAGTAATAAGTAAAATAATTAACTTATTTTTAAGTTTACATCTTCATTTTACTTTTTATCTTATTTGCTCTAATTGCTTCTACGATCTCCTTTATTATTCCACGACTTCCATTATTACTCGATCTCATTTCTTTTAATTATAATTTATGAAAATAAATATATCAACTTGATGATTTAAAATAAATTTTAAGTTAATTTTAGTAAGCAACCTTTATACTTAAATTAAAAATTAAGTAACAAATTTTAAATTAACAACTTAAGTATAATTTACTTAAAGTTAACTTAAGTCATTAAGTAATAAGTATTAAGTTTTACCTTCTACCCCTTAGCGTAGTTCAAAAGTAAATGTTGGTGAGTGTTTATTCTTTTAAAGCACCTTGTATTGCATCTTCGTACACATCTTTTAAGTTAGTTTGCTAAAATAATTTTACTTAAATTATTTTTACTTAAATATAATTAGGAGAGTTGTTGAGTAATTTTATGTGGTACTTTTTCAAATAATGAATTGGTGATTCGAGGTTTTTACATTCACATGTTGTATGAGTGGTTTCCCCGTAAAAAAAAATCCTTTGTCTTGATTGTGTTGGATTATTATTAATTTCTTTATAGGATTAATTGAATTAAAATTGAAAAGTTGTTATTGAAGGATTAAAAAATAATTAAATTTTGGACCAAAAAGGCACCATAAAAATCACTCGGATTTTTATCTGGATGAACTTGCTTTGCCTGCACAAATAATAGAAAAGTAAATTAGGTAAAAAAAAATGGAAAACGAATACACTATTTTAGTTCAAATGAATCTTTATTTTAGTTCAAATGCAACAAAAAAAACTATGTTAGGAAGTAATCCCAAACATGGCCTTGATTTTTGGTGTTTATTTTGTTTCTATCTCTTTTGTATTTCTGGTAGATAAACTGAATGGGCCTTAATTTTTATCAAATGTTAAATGCCGATGATGTTTGGTATTGGGAAAGTAATGAGGAAATAAAATAAATTATAATTGGTGGGTCCAGATCAGTGAGAGCTAATAAGCATCTAGAATAACTACTTGATATTAAAAAAAAAAAAAAAAAAACTTTATGGTTGAAGAATCCCAATCAGAGAGAGAGAGTGATGTGAAACAGGGCACATGTTAAACAAACCTTCTGGCTGACTCTGGATGTATACTATAGTATCTTAAGAAAAGTGCCTACATATTTATTGATCACCTAATCTCTGGTCCTTGGGTTGCCTGCAATACTTAGAAGGCTTAGCACAGGTTGTCCTATTCTAAAAGAAATGTGCTTATAAGAGAAATACATTGCCCACATCCCCTTTATTGATATAGATATTAGATATATCCATTTACTATCCCAGCCATATCCTCTCCTTGCTTTCAATCAGGCACGGGCTTTCAATATATCATAAATATTAGCAATTTTCTTTGAACTCTACTTTCCCTACTCAAAATAACAAAAGCAGAGACCACTCTTCCTTATTTTAAAATGGGTATGTCTGCTCATTCATAATTTAAATTAGGTATGTTTTTTTTTTTTATAAGTAAAGGATATGCATTAAAAAGGCAAAACGCCACAAAGTATACAAGGAGTATACAAGGTAGCTAAGGCCTCAAAAAACAAAGACAAAAAGAATCACCTCCCTTTAGGTGGAAGCTATCCACTCTAGGAAGCCTATAAGGGAGAACGCCTCCTTACCTACATACAATTTGGCCCAACTCCACAAATTACAAATAAAAAAATTCTTTAACTTCTGAACGTTCAACACACCCCCCCTAAAAGCTAATATATTCCTCTCCTTCCACACCGTCCAAAAAATACACAACGAAATGGCGTCCCAGATCTTTTTCTTTTTCTTTCCCACAAACGGGCCCCTCCAGCTAGCTAAAATCTCATTTACAGTTTCTAGAAAAACCCATTTCACATCAACTAAACCAAAAACAATATCCCATAAAGCTCTAACCACTGTACAATGTATAAGGATATGATTTTACACTTTCTTCTTCACATCCACACAAGAAGCAACAATTTGGAAGTTGCAGTCCTCTTCTTTGAAGTCTATCCAAAGTAAGCACCTTCCCCCACGTCGCCTCCCACGCGAAAAATGCAACTTTAGTTGGCACCCTTGCCACCCAAATGCTTCTTGAGGGAAAGCCTGTGTCATCAGACTTCGCCAACAAACTATAAGCTTCCTTGACCCTGAACTGACGACTTCTTTCTTGCCTCCATAGGACTGAGTCTTCCTCCAATGAGGGTTTGTGACCCCTCAGTATATGGAGAAAATCCCCAACCAAATCCAACTCCCAATCATTGAAATCCCTCAAAAAATTTAGGTTCCAATTTCCTTGACCCGAATTAAAATCCCACATTTCCTCAACCGTTGAGTTCCTATGAACAGCCATACCAAAGAGGTAAGGAAAACAGTGGGACAACACTGACTCTAAACACCACACATCTGTCCAAAATCTGATCGTGTTGCCCTTCCCTACTCGGAATATCATGTTATTGCAACACCACTCTGATTCTTTCCAAATCTCCTTCCAAACCCCTACTCCAACCGCCCCATTAGCCTTCTTTGGCCTCCAACCAAGACCCTCCTGCCCATACTTCACCTTGATCACTTGTTTCCAAAAATTATCTTTGTCACAAGCATACCTCCATATCCACTTGCCAAGTAAAGCTTTGTTCAACATAGCTAGCTTCATAAGGCCTAGCCCACCTTTATCTTTGTCTATACATATCACCTCCCATTTAACCAGATGAATTTTCCCCTCCATATTTCCCCATCCCCACAAAAAGTCCCTTTGCATTTTCTCAAGCCTTCTAGCAACGACCTTGAGCATTCTAAAAATAGACAGTTGGTAGATTGGCACGCTAGCCAAAGTACTTTTTATTAAAGTGACCCTTCCCCCTTTAAAAATATATTGCCGTTTCCAAAGAGCTAGTCTCCTCCTAACTCTCTCTTCCACCCCATCCCACGTATATGGCGCTCTATTGGGGGCTCCTAAAGGAAAACCCAAGTACTGAGAAGGTAAAGACCCCACCTTGCAGCCTAGCTCAACAACCAACTCCTCCATCTCCACCACCTCTCCAACTGGAATGATTTCACTCTTGGCTAAATTAATCCTTAGGCCTAAAGCCGCTTCAAACCAGAATAAAATCCAACTTAAATGAGTTAGATGATCCTTTATGGCCTCACAGAATATAATTGTGTCATCAGCAAAAAACAAATGAGAGATGTTCAAAGGGGGTCCACTACCACCCCTTATGTTACACCCTAATAAAAAACCCTCATCCACAGCTCTCCTAATAAGAACATCTAGCACTTCCATTCCCATAATAAAGAGATAAGAAGACAGGGGATCTCCTTGTCTAAGGCCTTTAGTGCTAAGGAAAAAGCCTGCAGGCACTCCATTAACCAACACTGAAAATTTAGCTGAGGATAGGCAGCTCCACATCCACCCCACCCACTTAGACCCAAAACCCATCTTTTGCAACACCTTTAGCAAAAACTTCCAATTGATACTGTCATAAGCTTTTTCTATATCCAATTTGCAAATAAGACCATTTTCTTTTCATTTCTACCATGAGTCTATCGCTTCATTTGCAATTAAGGAAGCGTCAAAAATTTGTCTTCCCCTCACAAAGGCATTCTGAGAAGTAGAGACCACTTTTCCAACTACTTTCTTCAATCTGTTAGCTAGCACTTTAGCCAATAACTTGTAAAGCCCCCCCCAGGAGACTAATAGGTCTAAAGTCTCCAAGGTCCTCAACCCCACTTTTCTTGGGGATCAAAACCAAGAAAGTATTGTTGAGGCTCTTGAGGAAAGAGCTATGTTCGTAGAAATCCTTGAACATTTCTAGAATCTCCTCTTTAATAAACTCCCAACAACTTTGCCAAAATGCCATAGTAAAGCCATCCGGACCAGGGACTTTATCCTCATTCATCTCCATCAAAGCCATGGATTTCATCCTCTGTAAAGGCTCTCTCCAGGTTCTCAGCCTCTTGTTGGCTGATCTGGTCAAACTGAAGTCTCCCAATGTCCGCATTCCACCCCATATCTTCTGAGAGCAAATTATGAAACGCATTAGCAATTCCTTCCCTAATTTCCTGCTCCTCTAGCAGCCATTCCCCATTGATCTTAATTCTCTCCAAAGAGTTATTTCTACAGTGAGCGCTTACCATGCGATGGAAGAAGCCCGTGTTTCTATCCCCCTCCTTCAACCATATTTCCCTTGAGAGCTGTCTCTAGTGAGTTTCCTCCATAATCACCCATTTTTTGTAATTTTCTTTTGCCTATTTTTTAAGCTCTGTTTCCTCCACAGTCAGAATTTTCTCACTTTCCTTCCTATCCCAGAATTCCAGCTGCTGCAAGGTTAAGGATTTGTTGCACTCCAGCTTTCCAAAGACTTCTCTATTCCAAACTTTCAACTTCTGTTTGATTTCCTTTATCTTAGTAGCCAATTTGTAACTAGCACTACCCCTAACATCAATTCCTTGCCACCAGCTATGCATAAGATCTTTGAATCCCTCAACCTTAAGCCACATATTTTCAAATCTGAAAGGAGTCGGACCTCGTCTTATCCCACCCCCCACTAACGTGATTGGGAAATGATCGGATACCGGACAGGACAGCCTACACTGGTTAATCCCACTGGATTGGTATATCCAGCTAGGGGACACAAGGAACCTGTCCAATCTTGCCCAAGCCTGATTATTATGGCCCCCATTCCAAGTAAATTCTCCCCCCTGAAGAGGAAGATCCACCAGCCCAAGATCATCCACAATCTCAACAAACTTCCTCATTGCTGAGCTAATTCTTCTCTGGCTACTCCTTTCCCTCGGAAACAAAGTGATATTAAAATCCCCCCCTAAGCACCAAGGGTCTTTCCACAGCCCTCTAATCGTCCCAAACTCTTCCCATAATACATCCCTTTCCACTTTGGAGAAAGGGTCATACACTCCCGTAAAAACCCAAACAGCCCCATTTTCTACATTCCGGAATCTGCAAGATAACGTAAACTGTCCCTCCTCCCAATCTAGAATGTCCAAAGACCTTCTATCCCACCATATAAGAATTCCTCCCGAAGCCTCCTCCGCATTCACAACTTTCCAATCTAGGAATCTCCAGGAGCCTAAACTTCTCTTAATGTTTTCCGACATAGATTGAATCTTTGTCTCCTGAATACAGATTACGTCCACCCTCTGGTTCCTTATGAACATCTTAATAACTTTTATTTTGGAGCTATCATTTGCTCCCTTCACGTTCCAGCTCAGAATTTTCACATTCATTGGACAATCACAATTTGGCGCCCTTTGCCCTGTGCTGAGCCTTTCTGTTTAATCCCCCCCCCCCCCCCTCTCATAATTTATGGAACATTCCAGTCTTTTTAACTCCCTTTCAAACTTAGACTTTTCCAGTAGCTCTTTGCTATGAATTTTCTCCCGTCTTTTTCTAATTTTGATAAAAAAATTCAATATCTCCTTCTCCAACCCCTCCGTGGGGAAGCCCAGGAATTGGCTGAACTTCGCCAAGCTACTCTTTTCCCATTTGTCATCTGGCTCACTTCTCTCAACTTGAGCATCATATGTGTCACCGACCCCATCCATCTCTCTGGCTTTGTCACTACTACTTTTGATTACTCCCAATTCCTTACAACCATTGATCATTTCATTACAAGCCTCATACACTGTTAACCACATTGTGTTATCAACCTGTACTTCCTCGTCCAAGTCCCCAGAACGATCGTAAAACTCCCCCCCGGAGTCCGATAAAAAAGAATAGAATTGAGATGAGAAGTCCCCAAAGCCCTTTTCTCCCAAGAACAAGACCCCGTTCCATACTTCAATGATTCCTCTTCAAGCGCGCTATCTGTCTCTGACAGCCTAGCCACACCTTGTAGCTTCCTCATATCCTCAGACTCCCGCGCAACAAAAAGCTCTGATTCAGGAGGATTCCCATTACTTGAGACGAAACACTTCAACAGGAAGCTCCTCTCCTGAAGGTTATGTTGGGCTTGGGCTGTTGAGGAGATTGGGCCCTCCCTTAGCTTTCCATCTGGATCGGGCTGTTGGGGGCAACCCTTTGAATAATTTGGGCCTTTGTTTGACGATCGGGCTTTTGGCGAAGCTGGGCCTTTGGCAAAGCAGCCCACATCTTCAATCCTATACGAAGGGCCTGCTTCTGGGCCAATCTCACTTGCATCCACGCCTTTCATCTGAAGGCCCATGGATCCGCTAGTCAGGCCAGGCCCACCAACCCTCCTTGTCTCCTATGAGCCCGCGATTGGACTAAAGATATGCAGTTTACCAGTTGAGGCCCAAGTCCGGGTTGTCGGGCTTAGGTTTGCACTGGCCTCAACCCGACCCGACCCCTTGCTCACCCGTCCCTTCATTTGACGGGTTCAGTGTCTCGAGCCTCACGTTCACCCACTCCTTCGTCACTCGCTACTCTGCGCGTGAGGCCTCCTCACCCCTAACCTCTCTGCTTTGACGATCGGCTTCTTGTCTGCGATTCCTCCTCAACACCGGACGACATTCCCACCATAAGGTCACAATGTAAACCTCCTCCTCCACTTCGAATTCCAGGACGCTCGTTCTAAATTCTCCTCTCGATTTCACCAAGATTCTGGTCCACTGAAGCTCACCCATCGTTTTCGTCTGTTCATCGGCTGTAATAAAACCGCCACATTCGTCCCCCACTCTCTTCAATATCTCTGGACTCCATAACAAGATTGGGAGCCCAACTATTCCCACCCAAACTTCCTTTCTTTCTTCCTCCTCTACCCAGCATCCACTCCTAGGGCTCCAGTGCTCCAGCCCTACCTGGATTCCTTCCATTGCGCGATTCCCAGAGGAGACAACACGTCTAGCCTCTTCCAAATCTTCAAATTCCAGCAGAGCTCTTTCCTTTTCCAATTTAGCCAACCCTAAACTACCTTTAAGATCCCAAGATTTTGCCCAAAGTTGCCCCAACTTCTCAAGATCTTCTTCTCCCCTTGAACTATCTTTCCAACTCGCCACAACACAATGTTCCAATTTCTGTAATAATCCTATTGATTCCTCCATTTTCGCCTTTCACTACGATTACATTTGGGTTGCCTGACAGTGGTCATTTTGCTATTGTTGCATACAATCTTCCCACAACAACCTTCTCCACAGCCTTTACTTCCTGGTTTTCTGGTTTTCTGCCAAGAAAACCTACCATGTGGTTAAGCTTCTCCGCCATGGTCATCCATCCCCTTTTAGCTCTTCTGCCTCTCGGGATGAAAATGCAGAACCTCTTCCTCTCTAGATCGGAGACCCTTAGCCGTATAAACCCCCCCGCTCTGTTTATCCCTCGTGTCATAGAGAACATTCTCCCCTGCTCCTTCCATTCCCTTTCCCATTTGCTTCTTTCTCATCCTTGATGCAGAGATTCAGCCCTTCTAAGAAAAACCCTAGGCTGTCCGATCCTAATCGGACCCATGACGAAACCCCTCCCTTCTTCTCCACGATAAGGACTTGGATTTTTCTTTTTCTATCATCCACAACAATCTCGAACGCCTTGGATTCCACTGTGAAACTGCACTCCTTCCTTTTGCTTCGCAACGCCAAGCTATTCTTCCCCTCCTCACCATCGCACTCGCCGTCGCACCCTCTCTCGCTCTCTCTCTCTCTCTCATCCTTCCCATGACTTAAATTGGGTATGTTTTTGCCATGATGTAGGTTTTGACAAAGGAAAGGGCTGCCTGCAACACTCCCAATGTTATTTTTATAGGATAAACTTTCATATTAGGGTGCATAGATTAATATTACTTAATTAACCCATTGAGAGTATAAATGAGTCTGATTGGAAGGTATAGAGTGGAACACTCCTAAGTTCAATTTTTAACAATCATGTCAGAGAGTGGGTCTCCATCAAGATGCTAAGAGCCATATCGACATGCTAGTGGAAAATTCACTAGCACTCCGTAACAACCTTCATAACTAGATTTTCTTAAATTGGTGGACTGTGCACTAATTTGGCAGATCTCTAGCATTATGATGGCTTTGAATTTTAGGGGGTCTGGATACATTCTCAATGTTTAGGAAATGAATCTGGGGCTCTAGTTTTCTGTAGAAACTACTATAAACCAATTGGAGATGTCTCAAGTTTTTGAATGTTGTTATAGCTTAGTTAGAGATGTGTTCAATTATTTAAGGCTGGTATGCTTAAGGTTTATCATTAATCCCTGTGGCAAAAATATACCAAGGGCTTATAAGCTCATCAGGTTTGGGTTATAATTAATTAGCTTCGACACTAGTATCATGTTCTAGCTTTGCCCTCAATTTGCTGTGTGGGTACTCAATGGGCTTTGGGCCTTGCTGCTAACAATTTACTGATTGATGCTAATGTCCACAACCATTGTAAATGTACATAAAGTTTTGGGCATGAATGCGTCAATTAATAACAGAATCTAATAGGATGGTAAAAAAAATCTGAAAGTTTATCCTATAAAAATAATATATATCCCTCTGTACCCTTTGGACTTTGGAGCAAAGTAGGAGTATCTAACAAGGTAACATCTAAAGCAAATAGTCACATTGTGTTGACACAATTACACAAAGTGCAATTGGAGAGTCTGGGTATCATAGCATGCTTCTCAAAACTACATCACAAAATTTTCTTGATAATGTCAGTTGATCTATTCAACATTTCCATATTCCCTAAACCTATAGGATGGTAGTGGTAAATTATGGCATAGTGATTCAGTTCCCCGACATAATTTCTCCTTCACTACAAAAGAATGTTATAAAGAGCACAATCATATTCCCCTTCATCTTCCATATCAAAACAATCCAGTATTGTAGGCTCAGGTTTGTTCCAGAGGGGAAACTTCTTTGTTTTGTAATGACCAAGCCACAAAAAGGCACATGTTCATTTTCTCAAATAATTAATAAGTTTCTCAAGTGAACAATTCCAACATGGTTCACTTTAACCCTGTTGCACATTGAATGAAACCTGACATCCCTTTTTCAAATCAAGAAAAAGGCTTCAACCAATACACTCTGTCATGCTTATGCATTAACCCAAAAAAAAAAAAAATAGGAAAGAAAAAAAAAATCCTCAAAAAAGTAGGAAGTCAACTGCTAGAATTGCCCTTCTCGGGGTCTCTTCCATAAACTCTAAGGTAATGAACCTTTTATTTTATTTATATTAGCATTCCTTATGTTAAATAATAATGTACTAAATATCAAACAATTGAAAGGAAATTTTTTTCTTGCCCATGGCATTTAGTTGTACACTTTAGTCAATATTCATGAGATTGACAGGGTGGAAACTTGTAATTTAGGATCTGCCCAACATAGCCATATCACTTGAGGGGGGATCTGATTCTAACAATGGGTTCTCCATTTGGTGTCCTTTCACCTGTGCACTTCTTTAATAGGTATTTTTCCTTTGTTGTCTAAATTCATTTGATGCTTCAACTTTTGGTTTGCTACTTGAAAAGATTGCTCTGTGAAGCATCATCTCAATGTAGATTATTTGGAACATACCTTCAAAATTTTTAATAAATTGCCTTTTATTTAATTTTTACATTCCTCCAGTGCTATCTCCAGCTGATAGGGCTGGTTTTCTTTCAATCCCTACCTCACATTGGATTGTATATATGAAGGGAGAGGGGAAGCTGGTCACTGTCTAATATATTTTCATTTTTGCTGTTCTTTTATTATTTTTCTAGATTATTTTTAAATGAAAACACATCAACAGATAGCCTTCAAACTTGATTACTTATACACAACATCAAACTTTGTAAAGCTAAATAATTTAAGAATCCAATTGAATGACATCACATAAACACAAAAATAAATTAAATAATGGAATATTCATACAATCTATTCCACTTTGAACCCATTACATGAGTTGAGAATTTCTTCCTTACGGGTTTTCTTAGAGCTCTAGAGAGTCATAATGATCATAGCCTACCAGTTCTGCAACTACTCTCATAATGTAAGCAAATCAAGAAATATAGAGAGTCATTTGGGAATCCCCTAGAATACACAATTGTAGACCCATTCCCCCAACCAAATTATGAAAAAACCATTAGCCAGTAAACAATAGCAGAACATCAAGGATAAAAATAAGATCAAATCCATAAAGCAACAAGCTAGGAAAGTTTAGAAAAATTCTAGCGAAATTTAAGAAACGGGAAAGGCAAAAGCAACCTAGAAACCCAAACAAAGAACCCAAGAGAGAACAATTAGCTTGGGTTCCGGGTTTTCACAGGATGAGGTGGATTGGAGTTCAATTCATACCTAATCTGAAGACATGGATCCGAATACATTCACTGGATTTGAAGAATCCATTTCATCCATGGGAACTTGATTTGAAGAACGCACTTCATCCATGGGAACTCGGGTGCCTGAAAATGGTAGGTTTTCGGCCTTGGAAGGTGGTCGGAGTGATTGTGGTGGCCGTTGAAAGGGTCGATAACGGTGAGAAGCCATAGCCACCGATGAAGAGGAAGTGAGAGGTGAAGCCTCGGTGAAGAAGAGAGCCCGATAAAATTTTCCCTCCATTTGCCCTTATCTTTTTCTCTTATTTTCCTCGTTATTTTTTAAGGAAAATAATACGGAAAATATTACAATATTTTCTTTAATACTTTCCTTTATATTTTTTTTCCATCTTATTTTCCATGTCATCCAAACTAAAAAAAACGATTTTCCTCTACATTTTTTTTCCTTTCCTTAGCATTTTCTGGGAATCAAACAGAGCCTTAATACTTTCCTTTATATTTTTTTTCCATCTTATTTTCCATGTCATCCAAACTAAAAAAAACCATTTTCCTCTACATTTTTTTTCCTTTCCTTAGCATTTTCCGAGAACCAAACAGAGCCATAATATTATTTGTTATTGAAGGATTAAAAAATAATTAAATTTTGGACCAAAAAGGCACCACAAATTCCTTAAGCGAAAATGTATAAAAGACTATTTCTTGCTTAAAAAATCTAGAATTATTGGATTTATGTTGTCTTTTAAATATAATATTATTTGTATAACATTATTTTTAAAATAAATTTCTACTACAAAAATAAAACTTGCTTCTTGTTCTTTCCCTCAATTTAAAATATAATTCAATAAATTTCTTTAATTAATTTTAAATATATATATATTGTAAAGATATTTCAATCATTTCTTATACTAAGATGGCGTTTGATATTGAGTTTATTTTCAGTATATGGGGTTATATGAATAAATTACTTTTAACTTAATAAAAACTTTAAATATTTTAGTTTTTTTTAAAAAAAAAAAGAAAAAAAAAACATCATTTAAGTCTTCTCGAGGTAAAAATATAATTAAAATTTAAAAGTGAAATTAAAAACATAATTTTCAAAAATTTTGGTTTGGCTTAAAACCTACCACTTTTTCCCATACCTTCGTTTCTTTTTATTTTTATAAAATTATTATTTCAATCTTATTTCTATGAATAATTTTTCTAGATTTAATTAGTTCATCTTAATCATAATATATTTTTGAAAATTGAAGGTAATTGAAGGAAGTTTGTTTGGATATGTTTTGATGGCCATATTAAGATTTTATGTTTAGATATTTTAAAAAATAAAAATAATACCACTTATCTTGTTAAGACTTTATAAATAAAGTAAAATTAGATTATTTTTGGGATTTTTTTTTAAATTTTTAATCTAAGTATGTGTTTTTTTATTTAACTATTCACTTTAATAAAAAAAGGTTATATTATTGATATATCAAATATCTAACTCCTATTAATACTTAGGTCATGTTTGGATCGTTGGAATAAAAAATAAGTTTATTTCCATTTATTAATGTGTTTAAATTATTTTTTAGAACAAAAATAAAAATTAAAAATTGTGGAAACCATGATATCTGTTTGGTAACTATTTTAAAAAATAGTCCTAAAAACCGTTTTTTAATAATAATTTTGAAAACTATTTTATGATATTTTATAGAACAAAAATATATTTAAAAACTTAAAATATTTTTAAATAAATTTTAAAAATAATTTTTATATACAATAATTTATTTTTAATTATTTTTTAAAACAACCATTAGAAAATAATAGAAAATAACTAAAGAGATGTTTTCTGAAAATATTTTGTTTTTCGAAAATATTCTATTTTCTGATCCTAATAATAGAAAATAAAAAAATAGTTTTTGGTTATTAAACGTTTTTTTTAAATTAAAAATTGTTTTTTAAAACAGTTCTAGATATTCACTAAATCTCATTTAATAAAATAAAATCGTTTTAAATTTGATTAATAAAAATAACAAAACAAATTTATTTGTCTTATAATTAAAATAAAAAGTAATTTAATTTTTTAGAATTAAAACAAAATTAAAAGACCCCAAACCCAAGCAATGGTTTACTGCTACGGGCCCACAACAGATAGTTACAGGGCTAATCTGAAGCTCAAAAACTCCTTCAAGTAAAGCCTTTACCTCTTTGTCGCCGCTCTCTTCTTCAGCGTCTCTGTGGGGTTAGGGTTTCAATTTTTATTTTAATCGCTTCTCATGAGAGTATTCTCTTTTCTGAATCACTCGGATCGTTTTAATAGGTACTGTTTTCCT
The DNA here is from genome assembly GCF_004353265.1 of Vitis riparia. Taxonomy (NCBI): domain Eukaryota; kingdom Viridiplantae; phylum Streptophyta; class Magnoliopsida; order Vitales; family Vitaceae; genus Vitis; species Vitis riparia. Next base: position 5,783,614 of record NC_048442.1, on the reverse strand, counting down.
TCATTTTCCTCTTTTTCTCGCTATCCAAACGCTTCCAGGTTTGTTGATTTATTTCGTTTTTTTTGTTTGTTTGTTTGTTTTTTTTTTTGGCAGCTGAGAAGGTATTGTGTTGTATACTGTCTTCGAGATGCCGCGGGATTTGTCTCGATCGCCATCGTACCGGCGGAGGTATTCGCCCTCGCCGGTGGGCCACAGGTATGGCAGGAGGAGCCGGAGAGATCGAAGCCGTTCTCCCTATTCATCCTATTCTCATAGCAGGTGATCCCGTTGGTTTTCGATGCTTTGCTTGATTTATTTATTTATTTTTGTGAATTTTTGATGAGCAATTTTTAGAAAGATGGTGACTGACTCCATATCTCTCATCCGGAATCAAAATCCAAAACCTTCGGGTTATATGTACGCAGCTTATCCTTTTCTTATTGTTGATCCCTCCCTTTGAGGATAATGATTTATTGCTTGGAAAATTGCTTGTAGGATGAGAATTTGTGGAGAATTTTGGGGAATGTTCGATGTTGGATTATTGTTTTCAATACAGAGATTCTTCTTTGTAATTTAAAAGACAAAGCTTTAGCTGCTGTGCAAAAAAGAGAAAGAAAATGCTCTTATAGTCCACTGAGAATACAAAAATCCTTTAGATCTTCCTTTTGGATAACTCTCAGTTTAGTGTAGAAAATCAAGTACTTCTTGTATTATGCCAAAGTCGTGACTTTACATAAAGTATGACAAACTTGAGTTTACAGCTCAAAAAACATGGTTGATGTGATTTTCTGTTTGTAATTGCTTATTATTTTGGCTTCTCTGTTTTACATGTTCAAGCAGACGAGAGATTGGTAGTTAGATTGTGTACTTTGAGAACGCATATGATTTTGCTGCCCGGAGGTTCTCCACCTTTAATCAGAAAATTGATCATTTACATGCTTATGATTGATTTCCATCATGCTGATGTTCAAGTATTGGCCCTTTGTTCCTCGAGTTGATGATTATGTTGCTCAGTTTTTAGACAATCGACAATATCTGGATGGCCCATCTGACTGTTTGGAAACCTATCTTTCACATGGAAACCAGAAAGATGCCAAAAACAAATATTTGGAGCAAAATAGTGATAGAATGCATTCCTTCTATAAGAAAAGAAAATAAATCCCCCCCGCCCCCCAAAAAAAAAAAAAAAAAACCTCAGTTTCTTCCCCATTATATGGGAAGTGAGCAGGTGATAGGTGCCGATGGGTGTCCTTTTGTTGCTCGATTGTGACATTAGCTTCTTCATGTGATAAAAGATGGAGCACACAAAGGTTATTCTTAACAATGCATGAGGTAACTGTATATGCTTCTATATTATCATGCTAGATGGTGGGTTGGCTTGAAGCTTTTTTATTATACACATTCTATTATGTCCAAAATTCTGTCATTCTTAAATATCTTTTGTTATTATACAGACGAAAAAGTCGTTCTATCTCCCCACGACGCCGTAAAAGTCGATCACCATCTCCAAGACATCGTAAAAGCCGTTCTCCAACACCGAGGCGATACAAGAGACAAAAAAGTAGTGCTACATCACTGTCTCCTATGCATAAATCTTCTAGTCCAAGTCTTGGGTCAGTAGATCACAAAATTGCTAGCGAAAAAGTGAGAAAAGAAGAAGAAGAGAAGAAAAGGTATTCAATCACCTCACATCCTTGTTTTAAGTTATATTGTATTTTTCCTCGAGTTGTTTTCATCTTTAGGTAAAATCTAACTTCCCTATGCCTTTTTTTTTTTTTTTCCAATTTTCCTCTTTATCACATTATTGACTTTTGTTATATTTTGGAAGTCCATAGATTAAATTTGTGTGGTTTTTATTAGGGTTTGGAGAAACTAAACTCAAGGGTCGAGCGACATTCTATAAGTTGCAAGATTTTGGTTCTAGGTCTATTATGGGATTTAAATTTTGTTAAGTTTCATTCACGTGCGATTTTGAATTCCTTCTTGTTGGTAAGGATGATGAGTTGGTCTGTGCCCCTTGGTTTTTTGTAATATGATTTGGTAGTGATTTAAAAGATGTTGAGGCTTAAGCCTTGATGCTCGCGTCAATGCTTGGTTCTGGAAATTAGCATTGAGGCTATGACCTTGACATAGGGCAATAGAGGCTTACGCCTCACTTTTTCTAGGCTTACAACCTTGAGGTTATAGCCTCGAGTCTATTGAGGTTATAGCCTTGAGTCTATTGAGGCTTAAGCCTCAAATACTCAGAAAGGGTTTTTAATGGCTTTAGGTCTTTTTGAGCTTTCTGTATATCTCTTATAAGAGGTTTAAGTCTAAATATTCAATGTTTTTAATGAGTTGTGCTTTTGTGGTTTGTTTTTTTTTTTTATTTTTTTTTATTTTATGGATATATAAGTTTTGCCTTGCATCCAAGACTAGGGTCAAACTTCTTACAAAGTAATGGCTTAGTTGGTTACTAATTAACCCTTTAAATGGAAAGGGAAAGAAGAGGTTAAGGCCTTATTTAGAAACTGATTTGAAAATATATCTGAAAAGCAGTTTTTGAGAATAATTTTTGAAAACCGTTCTCTGATGTTTTATAGAGAAAATGCCTATTTGGGAATCTGAAATGTTTTTAACTTTTTTTCTATGTTTTTAAATATGTTTTAAAAATAACTTTCATATGTAAATCTTTATTTTTAATCATTCTCCACATTTGTATAATTATTTTTTAAAATAACCCTTAGAAAATAAATGCCAACAAGTGAAAATAACTAAAAGATGTTCTATGAAAACACCTTGTTTTTTGTTTTTAAGAACATAAAATTGTTTTCTGTTTTCTAGTTGCCAAATATGTTTTCTTGTTTTTTTATTTTGGAGAACAAAAAATTATTTTAGAAAATAGTTACCAAACATACCCTAAAAAGAAGAAATGAAAAAATTATAGGCCATTGTAGTGGCTAATCTTATTATTTATAGATAAAGGAAAATGATCATTGCAATTAATGGATGAAGAACAAGAATGGGTGAACATTAACACTAAAGGAAAGGATAGTAGAACAATTAGATATGATTATGATTCATTAGAGGAAGTGATGATAATATTGAATATTATTTGATTAAGCATGAGAGAGTTGGATTTTAGAAGAGAGAGAGAAACAAAATTAGAAACTATTGACAATGACATAATTAATTTTATTACTCTGAATTTTATGGTTTTCTTATTATTTAATTTTCATGTGATTTTATATTATTATTATTACTACTGCCAATGAGATTTGCATTATTATTATTATAGATAGGACATGGTCCTTTTTTGCAATTAGCAATAAGGACATTGAGATTTGTATTATTATTATTATTATAGATGGGACATGGTCTTTTTTTTTTAATGCATACACCTTATTGTAACAAGGACAATGAGATTTGGTTTTACTATGACTCTGAGATTGTATCAACAATATTAATTAGCAATGCATTCCATAGGTAATGGGGATCTTGAGCTATATGTACTAAAAAAACATGCGCATTTCTCTAAACATCAGCTTGTCTTTTTCACTCATGACTAGTTTCATTTTCCAAAGATCATTTAATATATATGTTTGCTTTTTCTAGGAAAAAAAGTGAGACTTAAATATTAAATTAGAGTTGAATTTTATGGTTTTCTTATTATTTAATTTTCATGTGATTTATATTATTATAGATGGGGCATGATCCTTTTTTTGTTAATGTATACACCTTATTGGCAATAAGAACAATGGGATTTGCATTATTATTATTATAGATGGGACATGGTCCTTTTTTGCAATGGTCCTTTTTTGTTAATGTATACACCTTATTGGCAATAAGAACAATGAGATTTGCATTATTATTATTATAGATGGGACATGGTCCTTTTTTGCAATTGGCAATAAGGACATTGAGATTTGTATTATTGCTATTATAGAGGGGACATGGTCTTTTTTTTTTGTTAATGCATACACCTTATTGGTAATAAGGACAATGAGATTTAGTTTTACATACGACTTTGAGATTGTATCAACAATATTAATTAGCAATGCATTCAACAGGTAATGGGGATCTTGGGCTATATGTACTAAAAAAACATGCACATTTCTCTAAACATCATCTGTCTTTTTTCACTCATGACTAGTTTCATTTTCCAAAGATCATTTAATATATCTGTTTGCTTTTTCTAGGAAAAAGTGAGACTTAAATATTAAATTAGCATTTGTTACAAAGTTAAGAGAAGAAAAAGTTGGCGATTCCTAGCTGTAGAAGTGGAAGTAAGAACTAGTGCATTTCATGAAAATTGAGAACCCTTGAGCATTATGATTCTTTTCTGACTATTGAAGCATTGTGCACTATTCACAGGCTCAGGCCATCGCTGAGCTGTAAAGGGAAAAGCTTAGCCCAGGGAGAATGTGCTAGGCTAAAAAATTATTGGCTACTAATTTTGTTTAACAGGATAAAGAAACAGGTCCTCATCTCTTTTCCAGACCAAAAAGTGTTTATTGTTGTCTGCAATTTGCCATGTTTTCTTTTTTGCTTCCAATTAACATGCTAAAAAAAGTACTATTGGTGGTTAAAAGGAAAAATAGTAGGTGATTAATGGCTTTTTGTTTCAATTGACAGTAATCCAATCACAGGGTTTTAATGCTTTATATGAGATTTATGGCATCATGATGGTAATGTGCTAGTAATCCATGATATTAGATTAAGGAGCTTGTAAATGAAGTTATTTTTCTCAACTTAGGGAATATTCCTTGTGTACTAAACTCTAAGGCTCTGTTTGAATCATAGAAAGTAGCAGGGAAAGGAAAAAAAGTAGGTAAAAATTCAAAATATCTTGTTTGGTTTACCTTGAAAAATACATGCCAAGAAAAATCAAATATGGTGAAAACTATTTAGAAACTTGTGCATTTTCCAGTTCTTCATTCTTTATGTAGGAGAGAAAGAAGAGAAATAGCTTGGAAAGTTATGTGAGAATTTTAATAAGCTGAAACCTATCTTTTATTCTCGTCCATTTTTCTTTTCTTCCATTTTCTTTTCATCATACTCTTTAGTTTTATATCATGAATTGCTTCGCTGAAATGTCTCTCCTGAAAGACTTAATTGCATGCCATAAAAGCATTTGCAAGACCAGGGGCATTTATACCAGTTGTCTATTTTTTATAACATCAAAAACTACCCATGTTAATAGGGATGTACGGATGTAGGTTAACAGATGCAAAATCCATTCTCTTGAGTTACTGAAATGCTTTGTAAGAAATCAATGGTACGAGTATTAATTAGACATCCTTGCATATATGGATGGAATTATATGACTGTTGTTCATATGCTTTTTAGCCTCCCTTGTTAGGAGGATATGGTTATGGGTTCCCTTGATGTTTTCTGGACTGGCTAAGTTCAAGACCAACCCTACCAAGTGGTTAGGCTTCAGATTAGTGTTTTAGGACAGAGGATTGAACTGTGCCTGGGCTATATAATCATAATGGGTTTATGGAAAATACTTGGAATACAACCTACCAAGATCATAATGTAGTTATTGTAGCGGGTGGGTTGGTATTATTTTGGGAAATCCTAAGTGTAACTACTGTACTTATCCCATTTCCCATTTTTCCGCTTAAGAGGCCTATCTATAACATGACATTTTGATTATGGCACAGTTAGGAGAGATCCAACAGAATGATAAAATAATTATTTGATTAGCCACCTTGGGGTTCATTTTTAGTGAAGAATAAAGTGTTTTTTAGTTGTATTATATATCTTTATGGTTATTCTTTCACTTCTAACCTATCAGATATGGCCTAAAAGGGATCCAACTTACATCAGTCTTGGCTGACCCAGGTTTAATGTTTAACCTGATCCAACCTGACCAACTTGCAGCCTCAGGGGTTCCTTCTGTCAATTTAAAATTTCATGCTTTTCTTGGCATAGAATCACTAGTTCATTTGCCTTTGCTTTATGCACCCAACACTCGATACTAAGAGAAAAAGCAATTTATTACACAACATTCAGACTTCTGATTGTCAAAACTGTATCTTAATACAAGGATTGGAGTATTTCGGTGATTGTTAGTTTTAAAACTGCGACAGGTTTCTTGACATTCTTCTCCACAGGCTTTTCTGAAGGAAGATACTGCTATAGTTCAACTTGTTATATTTGATGATCAATTGGTGCGTCGTTTATCTACTGTTCACCAGTTTTGAAACTCATTTATTTGGTCATCAATTAGAGGTATGCCTTATAAGCATAAGCATAAACATGTATTTAGTGCCTTCATTAACATAAAGGTTAGTTTGCCTTTCATTGTAGTTATGGTTACATGATGTAAGAAGTGGAAAAAAGTGGAAATGATGTTTGCCATCTTGATCATTGTTTCAATTTCAACTGTTGTCTGGTTCAAAGATGTTGAAAATCAAAAGTGCTGCATTTTCCCCTCCACAACAGTCGCTACTTTCCCCTTAACTTTTTTCCTGTTATCAGGCGTCAACAGGAAGCTGAACTGAAACTTATCGAAGAAGAAACTACAAGGAGAGTGGAAGAGGCAATTCGGAAGAAAGTTGAAGAGAGCTTGAACTCTGAGGAGATCAAGCTGGAAATACAGAGGCGCCTGGAGGAGGGTCGGAAGAGGCTCCTGGATGAGGTTGCAATTCAACTGGAGAAAGAGAAGGAAGCTGCTCTTATTGAGGCTAGACAGAAAGAGGCAAGTATTTTCTGGAAATAATTTGAAAGGCATGTTTATGTTTCTGTCATCATGGTGCACTGATACTTGTTTGGGTGCTTGGGAAATAATCTTTTCTTTTTTATTCCTTTCCCACTAAGTCTTGACCCTTATAATACAGAACAATGAAAAAAGTTATAACTTTCTCATACATTGTCTTCTATTTATTGGCTCATGCAATTGGGTTCTCAGATGAAGTACCCTTGTATTTTATAGGATATGGAGTAAGAAAAAGCTAATCTATGAAGGCCCATGCTTGGTCTGTAAGAGAAATACTTTGGTGTTATTGGGCCACCTCCTTTCTTCTTTACCATTTTTACCGTCACTAGGGAGAACCCCCGGAAAATGGCAGCTTTTGAGCAAAAACCCAGCTATTCCTGTTGTGGTGATCTTATGTTACTTACCTCTGGTTTGCAATTGAAGCATTTGCACTGCAATACATATAATTTTGATTGCTTCTCATTTATTTTAAATTGTTTTCACAGGAACAAGCTCGAAGGGAGAAAGAGGAGCTGGAAAAGATGCTTGAAGAGAACCGGAGAAGGGTGGAAGAATCCCAGAAAAGGGAAGCCTTAGAGCAGCAGCGGAGAGAGGAGGAAAGATACCGGGAGTTGGAACAAATCCAAAGACAAAAGGAGGAGGCTCTGCGAAGAAAGAAACAGGAAGAGGAGGAAGAACGGGCAAACCAGATGAAACTGTTGGGTAAGAACAAATCCAGACCGAAGCTGTCGTTTGCATTAGGTTCAAAATGATTTGTTCACACACATTTAATCCCTTATGGGGGTTGGACTTGGATTTCGTGCTTGTCTTGTAATTCTAAGGAGATATATTTGTTTAAAAAAAAACACAGTTTTTGGTGTGCTAATGTCCATATTGAGTTGTCCAGCATGCTTGATAAACTTGAAGAATGATTGGTGTTCTGCGCACCTTCTCCAGAAACTACACGGCCCTATGGCTACATTGGTTGGCGTAAGGATTGGATTTGCTTCCATGTTCTCTTTTATAGAATTATTGTGAGGAGAGTAAGTGGTTGTTTGATAAATCAACTTAATAAGTTAAAGTGATATAATAGTTTAATTTAAGTAATTAAAATTAACTTTAAGTAATAAGTAAAATTAATTAAGTTATTTTTAAGTTGATATATTTATTTTATTTATTTTATTTTTCTTTATTTCAACTATTTTTATGATTTTTTTTCTATTCTAGTATTTTTATTGTTAATTAATTTAATTATTTAAAATATGTTTTAAATTAATTTTATCAAATAATTTTAATAGTTAAAGTAAGAATTAAATGATAAGTATTTAAGTTTTATCAAACATGAATTTAAATTAATGATAGAGGGAGAATATAAATGTAAACAAATATAGGTTATGTATGTTTGTTGTATGTATTTCAACCATATTGTAAGGAAAAAAAAAAAATTGTAATATGGAATCGGCATGCGTACATGTCTTATTCTATTTATGCCACTTTTCACGCAAAAACTTTTGGATTGAATTTAATTCTTGATGTCTGTATCAGGATGACAAACAATCCTGGTCCTCATTGTTTGAGGTTTCTATGGCCAAAAATGGATTGGGGGTCCTCTGTTGTTGCTTTTAGGTTTTCAAAACTTTAATGCTCTTTTCATCCGTCATGGCTCATTATTGGGCATAGTGCCTTTTCATCTACCATCATTCGACTCTGATTGAAGGCTTCGTCAGGAGTCTAGGATTCTGTTATTTGAGTCAAAAGGATATCTCTCGTAAACATGAAGTATAGTTTTTTTAGATGAAAAATGAAGGAAAAAAAAAAATAGAGTTAAAATCGATAAATTATTTTTATTTGTTACTTTAAACTCATTTTATTTATTTTAATTCATTAATATAAAAATTAAATAATTTAAAATGAATAATTTTTTAACTAATTTTAATTATATTTAATTTACTTTGAAATTTTCTACATAACAACCAAACATGAGAAAATAATTTTTTTTAACATTTATTTTCTTTCCTTAATACTTTTCGGGAACTAAACACAACCTTAAAAATTGACACGTTTCCTTTTGTCCACATTATTATTTATTCATGTAGGTCAAATATGTTTGTAAATATTTATATAGTAAAATGTTTTAAATTTGATAGAAATTTATATTTAATATTGCTAAATATATCATTTAATATTACTCTTTTTTTTTTCCCGCTTTTCTCATATTGGTTTTCACTTAAATATTGAAGCTTTTTTTTATTTTATTTTATTTTATTTATCGGTATCCGACTTTGGTGTTTCTTCCATATGTTTTGGGTGTTGTGGCAAACAAAATGTGTTTCTAGTATCAGTTAATTATGAAATCTGTTATTCATTTTTTTTTTTTTTTTTGAGAGATTGATATGATACTAAGATTTTGTCACAAGATGGTATACTTTTAATATAAGCTCACCAAAATAGTTCAGTGTTGAACATTGGAAAAAATTCATTCTTTTCTTAAAAATTGAAGGAAAATGTTTCAATTAATTTTAAATCCATTTTTTTTATAAGTAAAAGATAGCTTACAATTGGGCCCCATAAAAAAGGAGGCGTGTAACATGAAGGGTACAATAATTAAAATAAAAAAGAAAACAAATAAAATTACAAGTTGTCGACACGTTGCTCTATCATTCTTGAATCTAAATGACATGACATTGTAGTAGTACATGATGGGAAAAACCCGGATCTCTCAATTTCCCAAGTTCGGATCATATCTCAGATTCGAATGTTCCTGAATCAAATCCACACGATGAAGATGAAGATTGAAATTACAGAATTCTCGTAAACTCAAAGTCTTTTGCCCAATGAGTTGAACCTTGATCTTGGCATACTTCCAATGGGAAGGAAAAGAAAGTAGATGCCATGACTCTCTATCTCTTTGGATGGTGGAAGACCAAGCTGTGGAAACCCTAACCCCTGGGGGGTATTTCTAGGGTTCTTAAGTGGGCTTAAGTGACTTGAGCCCACATGGGCTTGGATCACTTAATCTAACCTAAAATGGGTTTTAATAATTAATCAATTAGCCAAATCCAAAGACCTTGTTCACTTACCCCTATGCAATGTTGTGTAATTACCAAAACACCCCTATACATAACAATAAACCTAGAGCTAATCCGACCCTCATAACCCATGCCAACAAGGTATATGAACTCAAAGCGGGGACCACTAGGACCTATAGGAATACTGACTCCCTCATAATCCAATTCTAAAGTTGATTCAATAACCCACTACAAAGAATCAATTGAACTCCAATATCCTATATAAATAACAACAAGACACCAAGTGATTGGGTCTGTGACCTGCTATCCATTGTATTTAGTCTCCCCATGAACTAGTATTTGTAGTCTAACAAGGTAAAAGCTATCAGTTTTTCAAAACTACCTCTACCATCATTGAGTTACAGATCCTCCTATTGTGTGCTCAATTAACATATCTTAACTCTCAAAGAGACTATGTTAAGTTCCACTTAAGGAATTATTATGACCATAGTTTCCATGAACACACCTCCTTAGGATCACTCAAGGGGACACATTGTCTTAATCCCAAGAGATATCATGGTGCTTTTATTGAGAATACCTATTAATACCAACTTCCAGCAACAGTGACCCAATCCATAGGGAATATATGATCAGCTTACGATCTCACCCGTAGGTCAAAGCTACTACTAACTTCATAACAAGTTCAATATTCTCTCAAGGTTGAGAGACAATACAATGAGGCAACTTGGTGGAGTCATGACTACTTGATAGCCTTAAATCATAACTCATCATAGGTCATGTCCAATGTGCAACCAGACACACTAATGCACTCACCATGGGAAATTCATCCCAATAGCCAAGACCAACCATTCTTCCAATTAGAAGGTGGTGCACTACAACCTCTAATGGGTTGCCTAGGCCCATGAACCGATTGTGAACAAGTAATCTATTTGCAAGGAACCCATGACTTAGATTTTTTGTGTAATTCCTAATACACCTAAGTCACGTATAATACAAAAGATGCAGACAAGAATTCTTGTAAAGTATAATACATGGAATAAGGATAGATAAAAGTGAAATTGGAACATCATTAAATAAATAATGAATTCCAAATTTATTACATCATGTCATGTTTTTAAGAGCTTTATCCTAACAGTACAATCCTTATGATGTTGTGAATGCAGTTTTACCTAAGTTGGACAGATGCATTAGGAGTTGATTATATTTGAAGAATGTGTCCATGAATGACAACATAACATGTCTAGATATAACACATACTATTTGGTTAGTTTAAGGCAACAAAAAACTATCTTCCAGACAAGCTTTGTTCAAATAAGTGAAGTTGACACATATTCTTCATTTTCCTCCCCCTTTTAGGCACTACCATGATGTTTGCTAACCAATAAGGGTATTTTACTTCTCAAATGAAACCTATCTCAAGAAAGTTGGCCACCTTTATTTGGTTAATTTTCTAACTATCTAGATGAAAATGATAAACCTTTTGCCTAACCGGGCGTGCTATTGGATAGACGTTCAACTTATGAGAGGCCACACTAGGACTGATGTCTGACATATCTAAATGCTTCCAAGTGAATACATCACTATTTTGCCTTAGCATTAGTGCTAGATGGACATGTTGTTCAGTATTAAAAGATGCACTTGCAAATGCTATCCTCAAATATGTCGATGCCTATCAGTAGGTCTATAGTTGGAGATTCACGTTTCTCCACTTCATTCTCTTCTTTAGTTAATAGTTTCTATTTAGAACGATTGCTTGAAGATCTAGGTACTTTGGTCAAGCTCTCTTTCTTAGTTTGCACATTTATTTGATATCATTGTCAGGATGCTAACTAACTCCTATGCAAGTCAACTTGGCCTTGATAGGTAAGAAAACTAACCATATGATGATAAATGCAGGATAACCTTCATCTTGTGGATTCATGCTTGCCCTATTATTTGTTGTAAGGTAAAGTATCCATTACAATTAAGAATTTTACATTTAGAATAACAAGCCCAAACTCGAGTGGAAGTACTGTCTCCCAACGATATTGTAGTAACACCATTGAATCTAGTCAAGATACGTCCTAAGCTTTCTAGAGTTGTTAGAGCATGACCCATCAATTTATAGGTGGACATTTGTAAAAGATTGATAGAACTGTCTGAATAGACGAAAATCCTACACACATTAAACCTACTAATAGCCAAGATAAATATAAAGCATCCTCATAGGGAATGATTACTCGATGTGGGTTGATGAGTAGAAAAGTTTTCGATCTGTCAATTGGTTTGGTGTTGCTTGGCATGAAAGAATATTAGAGGGAATGCATATGCTCTACTAGAATAGTGACTTAATCATGAATGATTTGCACATCTTGGAATTGTATTTGTCGTCAACTGGTCCACCATGGATGTGAGAATAGTCAGGCAAACTTCAAGAGGAGGAGTGTGTGTTCTATTCCTTTCACTAGGTAGAATTTCTCTATTGTCCACTAGCTTGATGATATACTATAGGAGGTGCCCAAATTTTAACCAAAAATTGAAAGTGACGACATTGTTTCGTAGTATGCTTGTGCTCCTTGTGGTAAAAGCATTGTTATTGTTGGTCTATTTTCGTTGGGCCCCCTCTCATGGGGTTCGACCACTTGAATTAGGGCAAATTGAGTATCACCGAGAAAAAACGCTCATAAGTAATGGTTAGGGGGTTAAATGCAACGACTCCTTTCCATTTTGATCATACTATGTGGGCTTCTAAATATGCCACCATGATTCATTCCCGAGGGTCTTTAAATTTCCTAACTTGTTTTCTTGGGTTGGACCCGTGGTGATTAGAATTTGTTGTGAAGCCGCTTAGATGTCGTCTTTTAACATTGCATACTTATTGGCTTGTTGGAATAAATCGTCCATGGTCTTTAAGGTGTTTTTTTTTTTTTTTTTTTGATGCAATAGATTTGAAGAAATGGAGTACCCAAACTTATGCTCCTTTTGAAAATCTACAACACTGCATCCATATTGCATGACACCACCTAGAGAACAACTTGTCCGGATTGTGTCATGAAATCCTAGAGGGACTTATTTTCCATCATTTTTACATTTTAAAGACCGCTAATGTTTTGCTTTTACCAAGAAAAACATTAATGATGTGCCACAAAGGCTTTATAGATGTCTCAGAATGAATAGATAGAGTTTTGTGGAAGACAATAAAACCAGGACAAAGCAAGGTTATATAGGATGATCTAAAAATCTTTGCACAAACCTACATCGAGAGTTATTACTTGCCCATAACGCATTAGGTAATGGAGCGAATTGCTCATCCTATCATACTTTGTGAATTTTGGAACCACGAATCCTCTCTATGATTCATAATTTATTATATGAGTGTCAAATGGGATGGACAACATGTCATTAAGGTGTCTTCTGACCGACACTATTGGTGTTTTATGCCTTGGCTCTCTTGGTATTTGATCAAATCCCAACACTCCCCAGATTTTTTTGCAATATTTGTAAAAACACATTAAATTTATAATTATTTAGTATTTAATTATTTTATTCAATATAGTACAATAATTAAAATTAATTTATTTATAATAATATTATTTTAATTAATTTAAAAGATATAATATATACAATATAGTTTATGTATACATACAAAATTTTATGTAGACATATAACAATAAAACACATTCAGTTTGGTGGTGGATGCTATGCATCTCTTGCTTAAGGTCTCATAGGTTCAAACCCCTTCACTTACATGTTTAAGTGGTTTTTTTTTTGTTTAGATTTAAAAATGCCACCCCACATCGAAAGTGTAAGGAATCCGAGATCTCTTTGTCCCCTATCACATGCTCATGATAGGTATATAAAAATAATCCTAGGGCTTTTAGGTTAACAAAGGAAGCAAAAATACAATTTTTAACAATCAAGGACTAGAAGAATATCGTTATAGATGTTTTTGCCTAGATTTGGATGTTCCTAGGTTGATTTCTTATAGTGAAAAAAATGTCTGAATATTCTGGAGGTACACCTAAAGCCTTTTGCCTAATAACTCGAATCATGACATTCGCACTCCAAAGGGTAGCCTTTGGAAGGGAGGATACCTTTTCTTTCTCTGTGTGGAAATGAAAGACAACAATCAAAAGCCTTGGAAACCCTGACCCCTAAAGGGTATTTATAAAGTTCCTTAGGCTTAAGTGACTTGTTTCCACCAAAGCTTGAGTCTCTTAATCTAGCCTAAAGCGGGTCCTAATAGATTAATTAACCAAACATGATCATCTAATTAATCAACTAACCCAATATAGAAAACTTGTTCAATATTCCTTATGCAACCTTGTATAATTACCAAAATGTCTTTATGCACAAGAGTGAACCTAGAATCAATCCAACCCTCATAACCTGTGTCAACATGGTATATGAGCTTAGAGTGGGGACCATTATGACCCATAGGAGTATTGGCTTCATTAGAATCCAATTCTAAAGTTGATTCAACATCTTACTACAAACAATCAACTGCATTTTAGTACCTTATGTAAATAACATTAAGATAAAGCTCGAGCTTATGACCTACCATTCACTACATACAGACTCCCCATGAGTTGGTACCTATAATCTAACAAGGTAGTGTTATTAGCTATCAAGATTATCTCTCAAATCATTGAGTTACAAATGCCACTTATTATATAATCAATTAATATACTCTAACTCTAAGGAGCATATGTCAAATTTTGACTAAAGGAAATGTTACGGTCATAGTATTTTAAATCACATATCCTTTAGATCACTCAAAGGAGTACATTATCTCAATCCATGATATATCATGGGCCCCTATTGAGAATACTTGTTGCCACCAACTTCAATCAATAGTGACCCAATTCATAGGAATATGTGACCACCTTAGGGTTTCAACCATAGGTCAAAGCCTCCTGTTGACTTTGGCACGAGCTCGATATCCTCTCAAGGTTGAGAATCCATGCAATATAGTAACTTAGTGAATCATGACAATTGATAGACCATAGGTCCTATCTAGTGTACATCACATACACTAGTGCACTTACCATGGAAAAAATTGATGATCAAGATAAGTTATCCCTCCAATTATGAGGTAGTGCACTACAATCTCAGATGGATTGTCCAAATCCATGAATTGACTATAGACTACTCATCACTCTGCAAGGACCCTATAGCTTGGATCTTCTGTACAACTCCTAATGCACCCAAGTCTTGTACAATGTAAATGATGTGGGAGTGTGTGCACAAATAACCAATTAATGTATATAGAATAATAAATAAGAAACCAAGAAACATGAATAAATAAATTTATAAATATATCTCAATTAGTTACATCATATCATGCTTCTTAGGGTTTAATCCCAATAGAAAGTTCAAGAGAAAGCAATGCCATATTTATTAGGTCAGTGCCCTGAGAACAACCACAATTATGGGCTTAGGAATGTTGGCACCCTTACTTGATATTGGGTTGACCCATTATTGCAATTGCAATTTTATAAGAAATTGCTCATTGACATTTCTAATGTGGTTATAATGTCGAGGTGGGCCGATAAAAAATTGTCAATATATGAAATAACGTCCTTGATTAGAAGATTTGAGGTATTTACAAATCCATATTAGAGTTTTGGACTCAAAAGCATCTGTGGAAAATTTCATGGTACAATCAGACTTGGTTAAGAAAATTAAGACCCTACAAAAAAATGGTTTGCTATTAATGCAACTTATAGAGGTGATTGGAATGTTAGATTACTTTGTTCCTAGGCCTTATATCTCGTTAGGCGCATGCAACTATTCATAGGGCCATTAAATCCTACATATAGCGAAAAAAATGCATTAAAAAACTTAACAGGATCTAGATTGATCTATAAGTTAAAAGTGGTTACCAAATATCTATATGTTCTAAATCAATTCCTTACAATGAAGAACGTCATCGAATATTGCGCTAGTCGAAGGTGATCTTGTAAACCTCTTATCTCAACACTTCCAATGTGGTTATTGTGTCAAGATAGGTCAATAAAAAAATCGTTGATATATGAAATGATGTCATTGACTAGAGGATTTGAGTTGTTTACAAGTCCATATTAGAATTTTTGAATTAAGGCTCTATAAAAGAATGATTCGCAATTAATGCAATTTATAGAGGTGATAGGAATCCTAGATTACTCTGTTTCTAGGCTTTAGATCTTGTTAGGTGCATGCAACAATTTCTAGGCTTTACATTGAATTTTGCGCTAGTCGAAGGTGATCTTGTAAACATCTTATCTTAACCTTTCCAATGTGGTTATTATGTTGAGATGGGTTGATAAAAAATCGTCGATATATGAAATGATGTCCTTGACTAGAGGATTTGAGTTGTTTACACGTCTATATTAGAGTTTTTGACTTAGAAGCTTTTATGGGAAATTTCATGGTACAACCAAACTTGGTTAGGAGAATTAAGACCCTACAAAAGAATGATTCGCAATTAATACAACTTATAGAGGTGATGGGAATCCTAGATTACTCTATTTCTAAGTTTTAGATCTTATTAGGCACATACAACTATTTCTAAGGCCATTGGATTCTATCCAAAATAGAAACAAATGCATTAAAAAACTTAATAGGATCTCAATCTACAAGTTAAAAGTGGTTACTTAAGATCTGGATGTTCTCAAATCAATTCCTTGTGATAAAGAACATCATTGAATGTTGCGCTAGTTGAAGGTGATTTCGTAAACCTCTGATATTTCTTTTTATGACTCTTTCTTAAAGCTTAGCACAAAGATAGTAGAAATATCTGAAGGTTAGATGGTAAGGATCTCGCTCTAGACATATGGGAAAGAATAGAGAATGGAAGAAGAATGAAGCTCTAATCCCTGAAGTGATATTTATAGGCTTCCTATTGAGCTTAAGTGACTTAAGTCCATTTTAAGTTCGAGTTGATTAATCTAACCTCAAAAGGGTCTCAACTGATTAATTAACCTAATAAGGCTCCAATTAATCAATTAGCTTAATCCAGAGATACCATTCACTAACTCTTATGCAACTTTGCATGGTTATCAAAATGCCCTTATGCACATAAGTGAACAAAGAACCCATCCAACCCTCATAAACCGTGTAATCAAAGTATATGAGCTTGAGTAGGGACCATTGGGACTCATAGGACAATACTAGCTTTTTAAGAATTCAATTCTAAAGTTGATTTAACATTTCAATATAGCAAATCAACTGCACTATACTATCATATGTAAATAACAATGAAACACTAAGTGCCCAAGTTTGTTACTTACTATCCCTTGTATGTAGTCTCCTCATGGATTGGTGTTAGTGGTCTAACAAGGAAAAAACTATCAACCTCTCAAAAGCACCTATGACATCCTAAAGTACCTATAACATCCTTGAGTTCCAAATCCTTCTATAGTGTGATCAATTAACGTATCTTAGCTCACCAAGAGCTAATGTCAAGTTTCACTTAAGAAACTACTATAACCATAGTTTACAAGAACACACCTTCTTAGGATCAACCAATGGGACATATTGTCTCAATCCCATAAGATATCATGGTCCTTCTATTAAGAATATATATTGCTACTAACTTCTATCAATAATGACTCAATCCATAGAGAATATATGATCACTTTAGGATCTCATTTGTAGATTAAAACCATTACTAACTTTAACATAAGCTCAATATTCTATCAAGGTTGAGAAACAATACAATATAATAGTCTATGAAGTCATGACTACTTGCTAACCTTACGTCATGACTCACTGTAGGTCCTGTCTAATGTATAAACATACATATTAGTGTACTCACCATGGGAAACTCATCTCGATAGCCAAGACCATCCATCCCTTCAATTAAGGAATAGTATACTACAACCTCTAATTGATTAGCTAAGTCTATGAACCAGTTGTGAACAAAATATCTACTTATAAAAAACTCATGACTTGGGTCTTTTGTGTAACTTTAAATGTACCACAGTCATGTACAATGTAAGAGATGCATGCTAAAATGCTCATAAGATATAATGCATGTAATAAATATAAATTAAAGTGCAACTGGAACTTTATTACATGAATAATAAACTTCAAATTTGTTACATCATGTCATGCTTTTAAAGGCTCTATCCTAATAGGGAACCCCATTTTGATGGCCAAGAATAATTATCATTCCAATTAGAAGGTAGTACACTATAACCTCAAATGAATTGCCAAAGTCCATGAACCGACTGTGAACAAAACATCTACTTGTAAAAAACCTAAAACTTGGATATTTTGTGTAACTCCTAATCTACCAAAGTATGTACAATGTAAGTGATGCTAAGCTAGAATGCTCATACGGTATAAGACATGGAATAAGGATAAATAAAAGTAAAACTAAAATATTATTAAATAATAAATCCACATTTGTTACATCATGTCATGTTTTTTAAGGCTCTATCCTAATAAGAAGAAGTCAAGAAGGGTGGTATGTTTGACTTTGTTTTATTAAATGATGGGATCTTGAGATTTAAGACTTAGACTTTGTGTCCTAAATAATGATGACTTAAGGAGGGAGGTTTTGGAGGAAGCTATTGTTCTAGGCTTGTAATCCACCCTAGAGAGATGAAGATGCACAAAAATTTAAGGCGAAATTATTAATGGTTAGGCATGAAATGAGATATTGCAACATTTGTGGCTCAATGTTTGGTGTGTCAACAAGTGAAAGCTAAGCACCAATGACCATTATGGTTTTTGTAACCGCTTTGTATTCTTGAATGGACTTGGGAATATATTACCATGGATTTTGTGATAGGGTTGCCCAAAACCTTAGGTGTAATAATGTTGTTTAGGTAATTGTTGATGGACTAACAAAGTCTGCTCATTTTTTGCCTATGAAAGTTAGTTTCTCCATGGACTAATTGACTTCTTTTTATGGTAAGGAAATTGTGAGAATGTGTAGAGTACCTGTTTCTATAGTATATGATAAAGATCCTCATTTTATTTCTAGATTTTAACACAGTTTACTGAAAATTCTAGATACCAAGTTGAGTTTCAATACTACTTTCTATTTTCAGACTGATGGCCAACTAAAAACGGTAATTCAAGTTTAGGAAGATTTGTTGAGAGCTTGTGCTATGGAAGGTAATTGGGATGACTACTTACCTTTAGTAGAGTTTGACTATAATAATAGCTTTCAAGCTAATATTGGGATGACAACTTTTGAGGGGTTGTATGGTAGAAGGTTTTGATTTCCTATTTTCTAGTATGATGTTGGAGTAAGGAAACTTTTAGGGCTAAAACTAACAAAACAATTTCATATCAAATCAAATAAAGTGTTTTCAAAATATTTTTATTATGTCTATCAAATAACAAATGGTGTCCGATTAGGTGGGGTTTATTACCTTATTAGGGGAAGTTTACTAGTTGATTGGGAAGGAAGTTTATAAATGGGTGGTAAGCCTCAAATATATTCCTTCTAAGGTAGACAGGACTAAATACTACTAATACAAATAACCTCTAACCAAACCTTAGAGGTTGGGGTTCAAAATAATTACATTTCCAATCAAGGAATGTAAACGTTAATAATCAGACCCATTGATTTGGGCTAAATAAATTGGAATCAAATACTTTTGTTTCATTTATTCAAACTTATAGAAAACATAGGGGTTATTTGGTTGTTGTTTTTAAGAACTGTTTTCTGTTCTTGAAAACAAAAAACATTGAAAATGTGTTTGGGAAAGGGGGTGATTTTTGTTTTTGGTGTTTTCTATGTTCTTGAGAGGCCTATTTTTAGAGAACAAAAAAAAAATTGTTTTGGTTGTTTTCTTCATTGTTCAAGGAAGAGTTGTTCTTCGTGTTTTCTTTTTCTGTTTTTTGTGTTTCCCTACATGTGGTTTCTCCTTCAACAACAAGAAATGAAGGTCATGGAGGATGAAGATGGCAGCCATGTTAGCTGACTATGGTCATCTTGGCGTGAGTAAATGGTTGTGGGTGTGAAAGGCATCGATGGCCGTGCAGTGTTTTGAAGGGCAAGGCCACAGGTGGGATGCCGTGAGCAACGGTGTGTGGCAGCA
This sequence comes from Vitis riparia, assembly GCF_004353265.1. Taxonomy (NCBI): domain Eukaryota; kingdom Viridiplantae; phylum Streptophyta; class Magnoliopsida; order Vitales; family Vitaceae; genus Vitis; species Vitis riparia. Next base: position 5,763,902 of record NC_048442.1, on the reverse strand, counting down.
TGGTGGAAAGTAGTGGTGGTAGGATTCAAAATATTGGCCGAGTTCGATACGACTCGACTAAGTCCTACCCGTCTCGACACTGACCGCGCCAAGTCCAATGCCAGGTATGACGAGTTCAATTATGAGATTCTCAAATCCCAATTTCAAACCATCAATCTTGTCTGCCATGAAGATTAAAGAAGAAGAAGAAAAAGAAGAAGAACTATTCTTGTTTAACCCAACCGTTACCTCTTTCGAAGTCTACTAAAGTGAGAGATCAAGGGATGAGGGTTCCCTTACCTCACTACAATTGACGAACCACGAGAGCTTCAATGCCAATGGATTGTGACTCATTGTCACCAATGTTGGGACTGAACAAGATTCCTTCTCCAGCTCTGATGACCCTTGATTGTGATTGGAATTTGGGGGAGAGCTTTGGGTTTGGGGATTTGTTGGTGGTTGTTGGGATAGGGAGAACCCTATTTGGTAAACTTGTAATTTTATAATTTATAATGCAACATCAAATTTAATATTTGGTAAAGTTATATTTGTTAATTTATATGTAGCATCCGATTTAATATTTGGTAAAGTAATATTTAGTAATTGATAATTTATACATCATTAAAAAAACTTGCAAATTTTATAATTTATATGCAATATCAAATTTAATATTTGGTAATTTATATGCAATATCATATTTAATAAATAATAACATGGTTTGTATAAGATATATTTATTTGTTAATCAACTTCTGACATGTATTTATATGGTAAATAGGTTATATTTACATTTGAATCATTTTTAATTTATTATATCATGTAATTTTTTTTATCTTATAATATTTTAAATTGCATTAGAAAATCAATAATTATTTTTAAATGGTATAAAAATTATATTTATATTTGAATTATTTTTTATTTTATTAATTTTTTTTACCTTATTTATCTATATCATATTCTATGTTCATATTTATCTACTAAAAGTTAACAAAAATTATAATTGGTGTAAATAAATTTGAGAATAATTTTTTTAATTTTAATAAAATGTGAATTTAAAAATTATTTATATGCTTACGATACCAAGTTAATTGAAGAAAAAAAAAACCTTTAAATATGTTTTTTATTTTACTTGTTTTAAAAAACTTTTTTTATTAACTCAACCAAACATATTTTTGTTTTCTTTGTTTTTGAGAACAAAAACTGTTTTCCATAATTCAATTCCCAAACACAAGTTGTTTCTGAAAACACCAAAAATTGTTCTTAAAAATTGTTCTCAAAATTGTTTTCAAAAACAGCAACCAAAGAGGCCCATAATATCTCCATTTTATTTTGTCATGAACAAAAAATGTTTTAACATATTTCTCATGTAAAATGTATTTAATCAAATGCAGAGAAACAAAGATAACATTTCACATAATCAAAACAACATATAAAAAAAAAACATTTTCTTTTACAAAATTTACATTAATTTCCCTCACCTTGAAGAAGCACTCAAAACTTTGAAAACTTTACTCTTAAAGAAATTAATCCACCTAATATAACAAAAAAAAAACTATTATTATTAACTATTTATCTACCATTATTATTTGACATTTCTAAAATTTTTATATTAATATTATTATTTCTATTAAAATTAATTTAATTAATTTATTCCTTATTTAAGTAAAATTAATAAATTTCTAATTTATATAAAACTATTATTTCAATTTTTTTTATAAAAATATATAACTAAATTGATTTAGCTAAACTAAAATTTTATTTCATTTATTAACTTAAAACTAAATATATATATATATATATATATATATATATATATATATATATATATATATATATATATATATATATATATATATATATATATAGATATATATATTGTTATTTTATTATACCATCACATTATTCCTCCTTCACCTCTTTGTACTAAATCTTTATTGACAACATCAAAATCTCCACCAAGCATTCAAATACCACTGCAACCTTCCTTTATTTATTTCCCTTATTTACTATCTTTATTTATTGCTTATACCGACTGCTTCACATGCATAGCCAATGCATTGTTTTCCCTTCACTCTACAATCCTACACGCACAACCATCATCTCCAATTATTTTCCTCTTTCTCCCATGTAGCTGTCACCCTCTTCCACCATTTTTTTATTATGTGTCCTTCATCCATTCCTTTTCCAATTTTTTTCCATGTAGCAGCCCTTGCACTCTACCACATTTATCACACTTCCTAGTTTTTTTTACTACATGGTGGTTCCATTTTATGCACACACTATAGTTTTTTTTTTCCACACCCTATAATGGGTAGATTTTGTCCTTTTTTTTTCTATTTTTTTTTTTATTTTTATTGTTTAGATCCACTCATCAAATATTCACAATTTCCTTATTTCCACCAATAAGTCTACTTATGTTCATATATTTCAAATGATTTAATTAATTAATTATAATAAATCAAAGCCTAATCTAAATTTAGATTTTCCAAAAGAATATTTATATTTTTAAAATTAATTAATTAATATAAAATACAAATCTAAGGGTAAAATCTTACCTAGAAAAACTTATTTTCAAACCCTAAGCGATCAAATCTTCCACCCTGGTTGCGCTATGTTTTTTGATCTCTTTGATTACTATGCAAAAGGATTTTTGTATAGAAAAGTCACAAAATCGAATTTATACCTAAGGTTTTTAATATGAAAAGAACTTTCCACCATTTTTCAATTACTTAATTTATTTTTTATTTTCAATTTATAATTTTACCCTTAAAATTTAGTATGGGGCATAAAAAAAAAACCTCTCGAAACCTAATCTACACCTCTTTTGTCTCTTTCATTTTTTTGAAACATATAAACTTATGAACCCTAATCTCTCCATTTTTTGCTTCCTCTTTTCTCTCATTTTCTAAAACCCACGATGTAATGAACCCTAATCTTTACCTCTTTTCTCATAGAAACAAAAAGAAAAAAGAAAAAAAAAAAGGAAAAATCTCAAACCCATAACCTTAATATTTGTCTCTTCTCCTTCGCACCTGTTTCTTCAAACCTACTAACCCGCTAACCTATATAGATAGTCTAACGGAAACGGACCTCTATAATAGCTTCCAAATAAATACTATTAAGTATAGTAATGGCTTGATCTCACACGAACTTTTGACGCATATTCTGAAACCTTTGATTGTAATGCAATAACCTTGTGGAGCTTGGCACTTCAATGAGAGAAACCCTTACAATGGTAGTTAAATGCAAGTATACCATTGCAATGTTTATGATAAATTAAAATTATGATGAATGAAGATTCTAACCGTAATTTTTATTGCAAAGGTAATTTTAGAATATGTTAGATTCCAAATTTTTAGTTATAAAAATCTATAAGAGGATCCCTAAAACCATGAGATTCATTTTATTTTATTTCCATATTTATTTTGTTTCCTTGTATTTTCTTGTTCATATGTGGATAAAATATGGATGCATGTTAATAAAATGGAATATTTTGGTAGACTTTATAAAAATAAATTTTCATGAATTCACTTTCTAAATAGAAGTATTTATTTAAACCGGAAGGTGTTTGAAATAAGAATTTTTTTTTGTTTTTATAAAAAGATTAATTTTTTTTTAATTATTCTTAAAGATTTTATTCTAAAAATCTTCTCAAAATCTTATTTGATCTAAAAATACCTTGAACTCATTGGATTTAAAATGTAAGGCCCTAGTAACAATCATTTGGATTTAGGTAGGTTTTGAAGCCTGAAATCATCCAAATGGACTTGAATAAGTCCCCAGAGATGTCAACTTTAAGGTTTCATGTTTCATTTGGTCCCAATTGTCAATGCATTAGGGTTCAAGATCTATGTGCCAATCAAAAGCATTCCCTTCGAGTGAATGAACAAAATATTTGACCAAGAGGTTGCCTTTTGTTCTACATTGTTGCAAGTTTCGATGAAATGGGCAACATGTTGCTTTAGATTTCCTTTTCCATTGAATGATTGAAATTTTGAAGGTTGATAGCCTATAGGCATTTGTAGGTTATCAATTATCTTAGTTTAAGGTTTAGAGTACATAAGTATACTTTGTAACGATCCACTATATTGTACTTTAATGATGTTCATTATCATGTCCTAAAGTTGTTGGATAGATAGCAAGGCCATTAAAGCTCAATAGCTTGCCTTCTAACTTATATGTACTTAGATGCATATGGTGCATCGCTTTGAGATGCAATCCTTAGGGGTGACTAAGTCATTGACTTGACTCAATTGTATTTTATGTTTGTGCCTCAACCTTCTTCATGAGGGAGGATATTTACTGATCTTTCTCCTTAATAATCATTTCTAGTTTAGTCATGGCATGAGCCATCTCAACCAATTGTTCTTCTATGGAGGCAGTATCGATCATCATTATTGGTATAGTCATTTAGAGGAAAGAGTTAGAGGAGTTGGAACATTTTAACAAGTCATCATCACCTAACATCTCAGTTGATGATTTAAAATGTGAGTTAATTGGTGCTAGGGTTGGCATTGGTAATAGAGTAAGAAGACTTATTCTTAGAGTCATTTGATATTGAGGGAGGTTTTTCCTTACCATGAAGACCTTGGTTTTTTGCCTTTAGCAAGATTAAATTCGTGAGTGATTAGTGATTGTGCATTTCTATTGGTTTTAGCAAGCAAGTGTACTCTCTTCCTTGTTTTGTCGAAAATACAATGGATGTTTTCACTTTACTACTAGTCATGGGGTTTGAGAGTTGTTATGCATCGATTTGAGAAATGATAATATCGACATTGCCCTTGTTAACATGCACAACTTGAGTCTTTTTTATGTCATCATCTTAGTAATTAGCATTTTTTTTAGAAAAATAGATTAAAGATAGAGAAGTCACATCAAGAGTGCTAGAAATTTGTATGTGCAAATTTGGAACTCCTATAAAAATAAGTAAAATAAATAAATAATATGCGAACAAAAGTGTTTGTAGTAGAAAAATTATGAGGTACAACTCATTGTGATAATATTTGATTGAAAATCAAATATGTGCTTCAATGACACATAGTGACTACAATTTATGCAATATAAAAAGTTCAAATCATCTAACTTAACATAAACTAATAATAAAACCCTAGTTATGGATCTAACTTCTGTTTTGAGTTTAATTTATGTTTAAGAAATGAAAAGAATACAAGTTGTAAGAGTCATTTTCATCCATAGTAGAGTAAGGTGCGATTAAATATTCATAAATGAGAGATTCGAGACTTGTGGAGCATGAGGAGACATAATCAAGGATAAAACAAGCAAATCATGGGCATGAAAGATGAGCAACGAATGTTGTGGATAGAGTTAGAGAGTAAGTAAATATGAGAAGGAAGGTTAAAGGCCATAACTTGAAGATCAAAATGGAATTCGAAATTTAAAAATCTAGTAATAACATATACATTGACTTTGAGGTGAATTATGAAGCACTTTCTAAAATTATTTAGGAGAAAAATATATATCATTTTGAATATCAGGAAGTTAGGAGTCCAACACTTTAAACGATGTGTGAACTAGAGTTGAAAAGATGAAGTTATTGTCGTTTAAAGTCAACTAGGTAGAACATGTGTTGATTTTGAATTTGGAATCATGACAATTTTGAATTCGTTCCTTGCCAAGTTAAGATAGGCAATCCAATTTGAATGGGGCCTAATTTCGAATTCTCCCACTATCACTTCAATGTCAAGACGACTCCACCGTAAAATTTTCACTTTTGGAACTCTAAAACTTGAAGTTGATCTTGGACAATTGAAAATTGTAATTTTATTATTCTTTATTTATTTTTAAGAAATTATTTTGGAATAAGTGACCAATTAGAACATGTCGCATATCTCTTTAGATTTAGGCTATATATATTATTTGTTTTAGGGTTAAGAGGATATAATAACAAAGAGGGACGGAGACACAAAATGAAAAAGAGAGAGAGAGAGAGAAATTGATCTCTTCTTCTTGAGTTCTTCAATAAACTTTTATTTTTCTTTCTTCTCTTTTCAACCTGTCTATTCTATTTTCTTGGCAACGAAACATGTGTTATGAGGAGAATTTCTCTATCATGTTTGGATAACTTGATTGATTTAGAGATACTAATATGAAGGTGAAGAATCTAAAAAAGTAGCAAGAATATGGTAAAGTTATGGTTTTCTTTTTTGTTTTCCAGTTTGACTCTTTGATTTTAGCAACTTGTAAAATATTTCTTTTAATTTCCTTTTGACTCTAATTATTTGATATACTTTTATTTTACAAGATTTGATCTTGTAGTCTTCCAAATTTTATCACATGTCACCCTTTGAGTGACATGTCACATGTTTAACGTATATGACTTATCACTTATTAAAATCAAATTTGTTAAGTTGAAGAGTCATAATTTGGTGATTACTTTTGTGGCAATTTAATCCATCAAATTTTTAACATCTATAGAAGTCTTGGTCATTTACAACTCCCATGCCTCAATCATCCCATATATCTACTATCGAAGAATTCATTGAGAGAAGAAAGTAGATATTAGATGAGGAAAAAGTGTGTAGTAGGTGAATCACCACATATCTACCATCTAACCAAAATTAGTTGGTTGACGGTCAAGTACTTTAGATTTGGGTCGAAAAAGAAACCAATATAGTCTAAGAACAACTAATTACTTAATGTTTGATGATTTTTTTCATATTAGATTCCATTAAAGTAATTAATATTTTTTAGATTATAGATAAATTATTTTTTAAATATAGTCATTACATTTTATGCTAAAAAATTTACGTATATCTTGAATTTTAAATCAAAATTAACTTCTACTAGTTTTAAAACAAATTAGACTTAAAGACATAAATTAACTTACATGCAATCGATCATCTAAATAAAATTAAACGGACTTTGATCAAACTTAACTTGATTCAGTATTTCTATCACTAAAATGTTGGTTTAGTTTTTATTTAAATATAAGTAGTTGATTAGGTTTTAGATCACACCAACCCACCTACATTACATTCCATCACTCATAGCAATTTCATATTTTCTAGAATTGAGGATTAATGGCCATCCATTCTTTCATTCTATGGATTGGTCTCCTCATTTTAGAGGAGATTTATTTTAAATGCAATAAAACTTTTTCTCAACAAAATTTAATCAATAATAATAATAAAGAAATAAATAAAGGAGGAGAGAGAATGATTGAAATTGGTGTAGCGGTCAACCGAGAGAAAGACACAAGTAGTGACTAAAAGCAGACGCACTGACACCCATCCCCCCGTTTCGCCGTTCCGGGAACCCGCCTTCTCTCGCTTTCTCTGACCCACATCTATCATCATTAACACATAATTGCCCCCCACCGGCCCCACCCCCTCCCCTCACCATCACATCATCCCACATCGTCACCCTCTGTCACCTCCACGCACACCAACGTAGTCTTGTCCTCTCACCCTTGGCCCCCCAGACCCCACCGTACATACCTCCGCATTTAATTAGACCACGTGGTTGTCGATGAGCCGTACATCCTTCCAGCAAATCTCCTCCGTTCATCTCGGCGCGTGCGTGATGCCCGATGCTGTCTGCTTTTGACTCTCCTGGGGTTGTTGGGTGGGGGCTGTCAAGTACTTAATGCTCATTTAAGGATGGGAGGTCCACGCGCTGTATGGGGAGGGAGCGTGGAGGTTGGCGGGGTGGCAGTGAAGCGTCGACGTCGGCGATTAACTCGGTCGGTCCCTCGTTACTCGGGCTATTCTTCTTCTTCCTCCTTCCGTTTCGCGTATTCGCCGCTCCCCGCTGACATACCCACCTTACCGGTTACCGGGAAGATGTCATTTTTGTAATTTGACGGCTCAGATTTAATGATTCCCAGTCTTCTGTTTGTCATTGTTCGAAATCAGCGGCTGTCAACATTAAGGAAAAATACTCTTTAACAAACTATTTATTTATTTATTTATTTAAAATTTCCACATTCGTGACTTATTATTTTTGTTTGAAAGAAGCCGTTATCATTCCTTATTGAGAATTTTTTTTTTCCCTTTAAAAGTAAATAGTGATTAATAATATTAAGTATTAAGTATTTTGTTTTTATAATATTTCATTTTTATTAAATATTAAAATTTTTTAAAAAATATTATTTTTTTATTTAAAAAAATAAAATATTTTGACTTTTTATTCAGTAAAAAATTTATAATAAATTACAAAAAAAATATAAAAATAATCACTTAAAATCTAAAAAAATAAATAACTTAAAATTTGAAAACAAATTATTTTCAACATAAAACTAAAAAAACACTCTTAAATTTTTATGTTGGTTTTACTAATGTAAGAAAGCTTTGATTACCCTTTTTAAATATCCAAGATCTGAGTCATGAATGGAACCCTATTAAAATTAAGAATCACTTTGTTTCACAGCATAAAAGCATTTCACCTTTTTTTTTTGTGAGAACTTTTTTTTTTTTTTTTTGTGTTATTGTTATAAAATTAGTTATTGTTATAAAATAAAATAATGAGAAAGGAAAAAAATAGAATAAACATAAATACTCAAAGAAAAGTAGAATGTTATTTCATTAACAAGCATCCTTCTGGAAATATGGATGATTATCCGCAAGCATCCTCCTGAAAAAGATTTACAATATGGATGATTATCTACAAGTTCCCACAATCCGATAAATTTTCATGTTTTATAATAGTTATGAATTTATATGTACATTTTTTAATTATTTAATTTTATATAGAAAAATTGAAATAAATTAAATGAGTTTTACTATATCTACAAAATATTTATTTACCATTAAATCTATTTTTTTATTTTATACTTTTCATCTTTATTTTTTTTCCCTTTTAAACATGCTATTAATAGTATATACATATGTGTCACCATTTTTAAAAATAGAAGTTCTTAATTAGGAATATATTTATCATCATTTTTAATATAAAGTCATAATTAAATATAAAAAATTATTGTATATAATGAAGAAAGTGGATCTTGGAAGCATAAATGATCCCCCAGCGTTTGAGTCAACATCATGTGCACTGACTCATCAATTGCCTTAGAAATAATTTCAATTCTGCACTGTTCTAATTTATTGGTATTTAATATGAATCCATATATTTGTTATACTATGTACTACTTTAACACTCTTCACCATCAATGCTTATATAATGTATTTTTATTTGAATTAAATCTAATTAAAAAAATGAATTGGCCATTTTATATTTGGCTAAAAATGGAAAAATCTCAGCAGAAAATAAGAAAGAAAATATTTTCTACTTTTACTTTTTAAAAATATTTTTTATTCCTAATTTTCCCTTAGATGACATGTGGTTGAAAAAAGCCAAAAAAATAAAAATAATTATTCCATTTCTTGAGATGTAATTTGATTGAGAAAATGAAATTTCCGGTTTCCAATTAGTATAAATTGTATTTTTATTTTTTTTGTTTTACTTCTCTGCTCTACCTTAGGGTTCTTGGCTTTAAAACGCATTTACATATAAGGATGACAACAGGATAGGTTCGAGATAGGTTGCTCCCATTTCAATCTCACCCCGCTTATTTAAAATAATTCTCATCACATCCCATTCAAAAATTTAAATGGGCAGATATGAGAAATTCCTATTACAGCTCGCCCCATCTTGCTTTGTTCAATTTTTTATTTTGAACATTTTTAATTTTTTAAATCTTTTTTAATTACATTAACATAAATATATTTTATATATAATTAAATTATTATAAATTTTATAACTTTTATTTTATTTTATTGTAAAGTATTTATTATTTTATTATTATCTATATATTAAAAGTAGGAAATTAAAAGTAGGAAAATAAAAATTAAATTAATTTTATATATAATTGTGGCAAACAATACGAGTTTTAAAAAAAAATTCAAACTCATCTCAAATCTGTTTATTTAAATTTTAAACATGTCCAATTAAGGGTGGGACAAGGAGGTACGTGAAAAAAATTCGCCCCATTGCTATCCTTATCTACATGTTTAAGATAAACTCATATGTACATAACATCAAAAACTTTTCCTTTCATTTAATATGAGATATCACGATCACCTCTCATGCAAAAACAACATTCTTGTAGGTTCAAACAAACTCTCATGCTAATGTCTCATTTGCAACGATGTTTTAAAACAAATATATATAACTAAAAATAGCTCATACATATATGGTTTCAAGATTTTTTTTTTCAATATCATATGACATGTTCATTTAGTACCATAAGATTTTTGTACAATCAGCCAAGTCAAATAAGCAAACAACCTTTGTAAGGTCAAATAAACTCTTATATAAGAATATAATATTATTTATAACAACTCGGTTTTAATTAGATAGATATTATTCAACTCATAGGCAGTGACTTGGTTAAGGAAACCCATTGGAGTTATAGCAAAAGCAAGTCTTCATAGAGCAATTGTCACTGCTTATGGATCCAAGAGATACTTTTTCTCAAAATATAGACAAATGAGAGTTTAATTCCTAAATAAGTACTTTATGAAGCCTTCCATAATTTAATTGATTTATTTATTCTTTTTCTATATGCGACGGGCCATGCGAAAAAAGATAATAGATCTCATTGTTTAAATAATGATACTTCATTATTCATTAGTGAGTGGTGAACCTTATGACAAATATGTTAAGGAACATAGACACCTAAAGACGAGGAAGGGTGTAATAAGCGATAAAATATTTCAAGGAGTTGAAAATAAGTAGGATGATTTAAATTATTCTAACATTTGATTATTTAGTTGGCGCACAAAAAAAACTTTTTGAATTCCCAATACAAGGAGATTTCGCTAAAGCAAAAGCCTGTACTCAATGGACTATAATAATTCTAGACAAGAAATTCATTAGTATCCAAGTTCGCATGTATGATTCAAGCTCAAACATGAATTCAATACCCCCTATGCCAAATAGAATAAAACAAAAGAAGCAGCAGGGCATCCATAAAAATGGTGGGCCAAAAAGGTTGGAAAAAAAAAAAAAGGAAAGAAAAAGGTTTGAATAAAGCTAAATTAAATAATAAAAACTGAGAGCTTTTAAGAGTTGGGGGTGGTCAGCCGTACACAAGAGACTTAAATGCAGAAAATAGATTTTTTTAAAAAAAAAAACAAGGGTAAGTCAATAATAATAAGGTAATGATGAAGAATCATTATTATAATTATTAATTAATTAAGCCCATCCAAGTGCAGGTAGGTTGACGTGATGTCACCCCTCTGTAAATACCAATGGAATCTACAACTAACCTTTCAATATATCCAAAATTTTAACTTTTAAAAATATTTTAAAATTTACCTTTTTTATTACATTTTCTTTTAAATTTAAGTGGGAGATTTAAGGCTATATTGGATCACGGGAATTTGAAAGAAAATGTAAAGGAAAAAAAATATTAAAAAAAAAAAATAAATAATAAATTATTTTAATTCATCAATATAAGTATTAATAATTTAAAATATAAAAAATTAATTAGTTTTAAGTTTTAACTATATTTGATTTTTTTTTCATAGGAAAATTTCCTTTTTTTTTTGTTTTTTTTGTGTGTATTTTTTGGGAATCAAATATAATCTAAAACTCGGAAAAAAATTATGGTGGAATAATTAATTTAGAAAAAATAAAATAGCAGAAATTTATTTTTTCCTAATTTTAATAAAGTCTAAAATTTGTTGACTTTGTGATTTAGTGGTGAGCGGTAAAAAGGGATGGGGTGGGGGAAGGTGACCGGCAGCAGCCGGTAATGAGATAAAAATGAAAGGTACAAATCACTCAGCTTTGTTAATGGTGACGGGTGACAGTGCTCCAACTCCTCACATTTTTAGCGAACCCCAAATTTAGTGCACTATTTGGTAACGCTCCATTCTGCGCCTCTCTACCCCCACTACACTTTGAAGAGCGTGCAACTCACTTTTCACTTGAATCAATTCTATTTTCAATAATTGGGTGTCTTAAACTCGACTCTCTTTGATTCATAAATGGAATTATATGAATGATTTTTTAAAAAAAAATTCAAAAAAAAAAATATTTGTGAAATTTTGATTTACTTTTATTTCTTCAAATATTAATCATATTTTGTAAAATAAAATAAAAATAATTTTTGTTACAATAAATACGTTTTTGCTTCATTTTTTGAGTTTAATAAGGTGGAGAAATGGTTTTTTTTTTATTATTTAAATTACTATTGGAGCGTGGTTTGCACGAGAGAAGAAAACTCGTTGGGGGTTGAAATATCAACAAATAAGGAGATAAAAATTGAAGTCTCTGTGCCGCCCCCATCTCCCCATCTCTCCAGCTCTCTATCTCTCTATAAAAGCTATGTGGGCTCTAGGGTTTTCTTATCCATACATGTAGAGGTAGAAGAAGTGTGTTTATTACCCTAGGGTTTGAGATGTGTTCTTGTTTTAGGGTTTTAGATTTAGATTTCCCTCACCCTAGGGTTTTGAAGAGGGAGGAAGAGAAATCAGAGTGAGATGACTGGCTGTTTTTTGAGGGGAATGTTGGCTGGCTCGAGGCATTCACATAAGATGAAGATATATAAGTGAAGGTGTCGGACCAGGCTTCATTCCTCTCAAATATACATGTTCTATCTATATGCATTTGAATCTCTTCCGTATGCCTCTAGGGTTGGTGATCTATAGACTGTTGTTCAGTCACGGCAATCTAGGGTTTTTGTCTCCTTTTGTTTTCCTAGAAAATTCTGAGATTTTAGGTTTAGATCCTTATGGGTTTTTCATTTCCCCATCGACCATCTCCCAACTCTCTCAAGGTTGCAACTCTCAGGTAATTGATTAATGGCAAACCCTCTCTCTCTCTCTCTCTCTCTCTCTCTGTCTTTTTGAAGGTTGCATGGAATCAGTTCCAACCACTTGTTGATAATGAAAACAAACACAGATCACTAGATGCCATTGACTTTGAAAGGGTAGGTCCTTTTTTTCTGTTCTTTTTTTCTTTTAATGTTGACCCATTATTGTTCTTTCGTCTTTATCTGGATTCTGTTGTTTCAGTCTTTCCTTTTTGTGAAGTTGAAGTTTCTCCCCCAGCAAGAACACAGCCTTTGCTCATCAACACTTTCCCAATTGGAATGGGTCTTTGATTTCTAGTTATGTTGCTGAAAACAGAAAGATTGCTTCTCCAAATGACCAAAATGATCAGTTGCTGAGAAAGATTTATTGAAGAGGACTCTGAAAACCAAAAAATCTGCATCATATTAATTGTGGATGTCAGTCAAGTTTCCTAGGCATCTAGGGTTTCTGAACAACATACCTATAAGATCCTAGCCTGTTTTTTCTTTTTTTTTCTCTCTCTCTCTTTTTTTTTTTTTTTTTTGTATTTACACATTAATTCTCCATACTCATGTAAATTCTCTCTATCTTCCATTTTTTTTTCTTTCTGATGTAGTTTTTCTTGAGAATGTTCAACTAGACAAGCTCTGTACTAGATACATTCATGTCTGATCTTCGAAACCAATAATTTATGCAATAATGCTTTCACTTGTGATGAAAGCAAAGCTCTTGAAATGGAAAATAAATGATCATCAGATTTGTATGTATATGGGGTTCGGTTCGATTCTCTTTCTGTGAAAACTAGAGACAAGGAAAGCAGTGATGTACACGCATTCACTGTCAACTCATTCAATGACTTCATCCTCTCACCCTCATCTCAAAACCCTACTGGGTAAACTTCATTGGGGTTTGATATACATTTGGAACTCCGCTTGACATTGTAGGCTTGCTCTCCCGTGCGAACTGTTTTAGATATTCAATAATTACTGGAAGATCTTAAGTGATTTTAAGTATGCAGTTTCATATTAGAGCATGGGTATATGGAAAGCAATGGAGTTAGTATTTGGATTTGGATATAGGCCTTGTATCGTATGATTTCTCTATTTGATTTGATGCAGATCCATAAACCTTGTTGCTTTGGCAAGCCTGCAGCTGCCTTGTGATCTATGATATGCATTGTTCTTGTGTTTGGCCTATCTAGAAAGCTACATCTTTTCTCAACCAATGGTGAAAAGATCGAAGAAACATGAACAATTTTTATCAGTTGCAACTTTCGGAGTCTAGGGAGACTCTACACTAGTGGGTTTTGTTGATGATGGCTTCTGTAGAAGTGTCATGAATTTTGGCTTTTTCTATGGGGTTGTTTACCAGAAAGATTTAGTTCACCAAAGCCAATCAGTCTACATAATTTGAATAAATCTTAAATTCTCAATACAACTTCTCCTGCCCAAATTAATCTACTTTTCGGTCTTAGAACTCACGTCGAATCTAGTCTCTAGAAACTAAATGACATAGTATTTTTTATGAAGAAATTAATTTTTAAAGATGTTCTAATGATTCTTTGAGTTAAACAACACTACCAGAATGCTGTGCCTTGGTTAATGTTCTTTAGGAAAGCACATAAACTATTACATTTTAAACTTTTGGTCTTTTTCCTTAGTTAATGTTCTTTAAAACAAAACAATGAGGTCGTAATTTTCTCGGAGCTTGTAACTTACCTAGAAAAACTTGTGGATCCACTTTCCAATAATCATAGATTAATCCAAAGGAGTTCATATTATTGAATTATAAGCTTGGTCAGATTAATTTGTCATGTTCTGTGGATGCTGATACGAGAGTAGTGAAAGTTGTACCCCGTTTTGACATATCAATATATATATGTGGAGCCATATATAAGTGTTTCTCATATATAGCCCACATGAAACTTGTGGATTTTCAATGGAAATCGACATGAGGAGCCATATTATCAGATATTAGTACATGAAATAAATGAAGGGATGTTAAGATGACAGATCAATTTTCAAAGAATGGAACTGGTCTATTCATATTTTTTGAAGTTGTCATCATGGTACGATCAAAAGGAAGAGGCACCAAAAGGGGTGTCATTAATTCAAGACACAAAGGAGGGGTGACTTGTTACAGCAATTGGCAGCATCTAGAAGGACTGGACGATGCATTGGCAGGCATGAAAGTGAAGGAAAGAAACACTAGTGCGTGCGTCCATTGCTTATCCCAACATTGTAGCTAAAGTCTAATTAGTGAACAATTTGGTGGAACACAACCACAAAATTTTGCTTTGGCAAGCGCTAGTGTTTGTGTCCTATGCATTATTAGTGAAGAAATAGAATAGTTAGTGTATTGTTGAGTTGTGTTTGGAAATAATTTCAGAAGCGTTTGATACTCATGCCTTTGGCTGCTGCTCATGAAATTGCAAGTAAGAGCATTTGGTTGCGTTTGGTTTTCCACCTTGGGGACTCCATAAGGTCCCATTTCGTGACTTCTGAACCTGGTTTTGGGCTTTTTAGATGCCTTCCAAACAAGGCCTTAATATTGAGTTTTCTGGTTTCAAAACAATTATATTTCAATTGATTCCATTGACAAGTCTGACAACTCCCTCTCTGTCATCAAATGCGAGCCAGCTTAAAATGAATGCCTCTTGCTCCCTCTCTAATTTCTAAAGCTCTGCTAGCTAGGGTTTTGTTTTTTGGAGGAGATGTCTTTGTCCCCTAGGGTATTGTTGAGGGCTCATAGAGGAAGAGTAGTTGTAGTGACAAGGCTTTTTTTAGGGGAAATGTTGGTTAGCTCATTGCATTCACACAGGAATTAAGAGAGAAGTGATGTCATAGGCATTTGAGGTATTTGTTATCCTTTTGGTCTGTAGTGAGAGGTTAGGTTGATAGAGGAAGTTGTTTGGCTCAAAATCACCAGGGTTTTCTCTCTTCTTTTTGAAGCTTTCTGGGTTCTTCCCGTACTGGAAATTTTGAGATTTAGCCCCACTAGATGGTCAAGGTCCAGGTCCAGGCTTCATCCTTGTCCACCTTGCTTATGCCTTCCCTTTTTTGATCTTACTATTTGGCAGTAGCCAGCAAAAGCATTAAGAAGGAGAAAATGAAGAAATAAGGCCTGATCAAGGCAACCATAAGAATTCAGTGGCCACAGAAGGAAGAAATAAAGCAACCGTCACAAAAAGAATACTTACTGCCATTAGTTCTACACCCAAGGTCTAAGCCTTAACACATAGCTTCCTGGTAAAACCAGGGAATATGCAGCACCTCTCTTGCCCAACTGTTGCAGCAGAAGATCCGAACAAGCACCATACGACCAGAATTCCATGGTTATGGTAAGGCCAATGCACCAAAATCCGATGATCTAAGAATTTACAAATAATATATACCCAGTTAAACTTGGATCATTCTCAATTGAAGCCACCTTCCTGAAGAAATTAATTGATTTCTCCTTATGCCACACACTGCTTATAAGTCGCGTCCTTGATTTATATCCTTGTAGTCATTTCTAAAATTTGTGGAGTTCCTCTGCTACCCAATGTGGAGAACAAGACCAAGGCTATCCTGCTTATTGAACTAATTGCTTTTACAATCTTGCATGTTCTTAAACTCTTCCCATGATTATTTGATTCTTTGAGGTCTATCATTCAAGTTACTCCTTTTATCATTTCTATAATATGAACAAAGAGTCTGTAATTCGACTTGGGCATGTTATGTTTTGGAATGTTTGATTAGTTTAGGGTATATTATGTTTAGAATGTTGGAACAAATAATTAGGTTCTCGTTCAATACTGCATTTAGATTGTTTATTAGAATGAAAATACGAATAAGAAAAATTTTCTCATAACAACCAAATCTCGTCTAATTGATATTTTAATTCCTCTCTTCTAAGTGTCAATCTGTTGGTACCTTGACTACAAGGACGTAAAACGATGGCCCTCGTATGTTGGCATCATGTAGAATGACAAAAATTATAAATGAGAAGTTAAGGAAATTTTCATTTATATGATTATCGTGTTACAACTTTTGTAATCTAATTATTATGAAATTTATTTTGTATGAAGATAATGTAACCTATGTAATTATATGAATGCATTTGATTTAGTAATTCACTATTATCCATTAACTTATTACACAATATTGGTAAATGAAAAGTATAACTATATTGTAACCTTTGATGGGAAGACTAAGTAGGTATTTGGTAAATTAACTTAATAACTTAAAGTGAATTAATAACTTAATTTAAGTTAGTAAATAAATTAAATATATTTAGTAAAATAACTTAATAATATGACTTAAAATGAAAAACAACTTTAAGTAATAAGTAAAAATAATTAACTTATTTTTAAGTCAACGTCTTCATTTTACCTTTTTATTCATATTTGTCTTAATTATCTTTACAAGATCTTTTACTACTCTACGACTTCCATTGTTACTCGACCTCCTTTGTTATAATTATAATTTATGATAATAAATATGTCAATTTAATGATTTACAATAAAATTTAAGTTAATTTTATCAAACAATTTTAATACTTAAAGTAAAAGTTAAGTAACAAATTTTAAATCAATAATTTAAGTATAATTTAACTGATGGTGTTTGTTTTTTGGTTAAATAAAAAAAGTCAAAATATTTGATTTTTTCTATTAAACTAATAGTAACTTATTGATATCAACGAATATAATTAAAGTGAAATTATGTAAAGTAACTTAAGTCATTAAGTAATAAATATTAAGTTTTACTAAATATCCTCTAAGAGTTATAAATCGTTTTTATAAGGTTAAGGTCTTAAGTCACACTCTCATTCTTATATTTTTTGTTATTTTGTTTATAACAACATATACCAACCCAAGTAACGTCTCTACTCTATGAGAGTGGTAAGTTAAAAGATCTTGAATAAAATCACAAGGTGATTCAACCTTACATCATAAATGTTATTGAGATCACAAATCAAGGCAAGAATATAATTATTGCTTGTCATTCCTTTAGTGCTTGAATATATTATATTTTACACACCCAATTAAATTGATTTTTAAAATAATTATTTTCCTCATAAAGTTTAGTTTATAAAAGCTTCCTAGTCATTTTGCCCATTTCAAACCTAGAGGATAAAATAATAAATAAATAAATAAATAATAAAAAATTAGTATGAGGATGAGAGAGGGGAGTGTGCAATGTTATATATCTTCACAAATCAAGTCTCACAATAAAATTTTGAGAAAAAAAAAAAAAAAAAAGCCTTCTAATCCTAATTAAATAGGATGTAAAATACTAGGAAATAAAAAATTATTAATCCTATTTAAATAATAATCTTATTAGATGGGATTTGTCTTGTACAATTTTTCCTAAAATTTCAAGAAATTTATATTATAACCCTATTCAGATGAGATTTGGAAATAAAATAGTGTATTTCAAAATTTTAAAAATAATTAAATCTTAATTTGGACCAATATATCCTTATCTAAGATCCTCTATAAATAGAGAAATTTATTTGAATTGAGGGTCCACAGAATTCCACTAGTGTCTTCCAGCACTCTCTAAATTTGTTTCAAGCTTAAGTTTCTTGTTAAAATTCTAAGAAGATTCTCAAAGTAGAAAAACCAAGAACAAGCCTAGTCAACTACAAATTCAAATCAAGATTAACTTGAGAGATCGAATAAGAGGATTCTATATTCTTATTTTAAAGAATATTGCATAAGAGTGTACTCATATTCCTTTTCTTCTAAATAGAAATTTGTCCATTATATTTTTTTGTCCCTTAATCTCATAGAACACAAAATTTGTGTATACGATCTAAATGCAACTTCTTCTCCAAAATCTAGGAGATTTACAAAAATTCAAATTGCTAAAACAAGAGCCATCTCAAAAGCCCTGATGCCTTATTAACATAATTCCCATAATGGCAAATTCTCAAATTCATAAAAATGAAAAAAAAAATTAAAAAATTAAAAAATCTTTCCATCCTAAGTTAAGTCATAAATTAAGATTTCATTTAGTAGTGATTTTAAGAAATATTGTTAGTCTAAAAAATGGTTTTGACAAAAAAGTAGATGTTTGGCAAAATTTAGAAAACACTTTTTAAAATTTAAAAAATCATTTGTAATATTAAAAAATCACTTATAATATTTTCTAAAAAAAACATTTAATACGTGATTTTCTTAAAAGTACTTTTATATAAAACACTTCAAGTAAATACACTATCAAACGCACTCTAAAGTGTAGTAAAATAGTTTGACATGTAGAGTGTGTTTGGTAATATTTTTAGTGAAAATGTTTTTTTTTTAAATATTTTTAAGAAAATCATTTATCAAGTTTTTTTTTTTATAGAAAATATCAGAAGTGATTTTTCATATTTTTAAAAGTGTTTCCTAAAACTTGTCAAACTTCTATTTTTTTTTTTTTTTCAAAAACATCGCTTACTAGAATCACTCTCATAGAATTTATTTGACGGTGCTTTTGGAAAGCACTTCTAGTATAAAGAACGTTATTAAAGAAAGATCCAACATTTGACAAAATTTAGAAGCACCTTTAAAAAGTTGAAAAATTACTTGTAATATTTTTTTTAGAATTAAACATTCGATAGGCAATTTTCATAAAAACACTTTCACTAAAAACACTTCAAATAGACACATTATTAAACACACTTTTAATGTATTTTACTATAATGTTTAGTATAATCCTATATCATTCATTTTCTTTTAGTTATACAATTTCATATAAAATCATAATACCATAACTAAAATGAAGATAAGTGTTTGACGAAAATAATGTAAGAACTACATGCAAAATAAAATTTTCACAAAATCTATATTAATCAGTTTTTATTTCTCTTTTTTTTTTCCTTCTTACTGTTTTCACTCTATCATTTCACTATTTTTTTAAATGTCTAATATAATTTTATTAATCATTTTTATGGTTCAAAAAAGTAATATTAAGAATTGGCAGTTTAAAAACTACATTGTTGGTTAATTATCTTAATTTCGAGTCCAATTATATATATAAAACATAATTAATTATTTATTAAAAATAAATGATTTAAATTCTTGCTAAAAAAACTAAGTAATAAGTACATTTTTTTCATTATACAACATGGAATACGATAAAAGTTTGATCGATAATACGATAGGATAAGTTATCTCATCAAATATCATATTTCAATCAAGCTTAACAAACTTCTCTTCTCCAACAATCACAAACACTTTTTTGATTGTGGAAATTCAATGTGTAATTTCAGCCTTCAATGTGTTTTCCCAAATAATGTCATTTTTCAAATATTAAATCATTTCATTTTATCAAATTCAATGCTAGCCCAATTAGTCAACATTTATATGCTTCAATGCAACAATAAGATGTAATTTGTACACACTTTTTTCTTAATAATCCGAAGTTGAAAATGGGATGTATAATATATCTATCCCATACGTCATAAATGATCCTCCCATACAGTTTCTTCATTTTTTTTCTCAATTTTTTTGTCACTTATTTTATACAACCCAAAGAAAAAATGAATTAAAGAAATATATATACAATTTATCCAATATTTAACATATACATATTTCTTTCATATATTTAACATAATGTAATATTTTTATTTATAAATTTTAAATATTTTTATCCAATGTTTTCATAACCGGACCGGTCATTAAACCGAAAAAGTTATCAGTTCAAAGTTCACTAGTCGGACCGACGAACTAGTGACATCATAAATATATATTTTATTATTTTATATATTATTAAAAATTAATAAATTAATAAATTCTATCAAAATTTTGACAACATTTACTTTGTTTGTTGAGTTTTTTTCACAAAATTTTTTACCTGTAGAAGTCATCAATCATCATATATGATATCTATAACACAATATAAGATGTTATACATTCATAATGTCAATAAACCCAATATTTATCAAATAATCAAACCATTGTCATCCTATAATAACCAAATTATCAAAGAGTTGTTAACTTAACACATTGTCCATAATAGATAATACAAATGTCAACCACAACACTTAAATAATTACTCAAAATATAACATGTCAATGTTTTAATATTCATGAAGATTTTTGCATACTAATAAATATAAAATTCATGTCTCCATTCATTTTGGAAATTGGAATATGGAGATTGAAAATGTGCATCTAGAAAACCAAAGTTCTCCACATCAAGCCCTTGTATAGCCACGCCACCACCATCCTCATCATCTACAAAAATATTGAATATATATCAACAAGAAATCATGTTTGAAGAAAAAAAAAATATAATTATTGAACTTTTATAAGTTTAAATATTCTACTAACCAATGTGAGAACTTGAACCTTCCACTTCATTTATTGGAATTGACCCTTCTTCATATAGAAGATGTTCCAATTCTTCAACATCTAGCTCTGCTGGCTAATCTTCATCAACTATCCAAAAATCGGTTTCATCAATGCATGCATAGTCAATGGGATCATATATTCTTTTCTTGTTATAGAACCTAAAAAAGAAAAGCATATACTTATTCATAATTGTGAATAAAACAATTTAAATTCAAAACAACTAAGAAAGCATTTATATCGATTTTTTAGCCAAATTGCAACGAATGTATACAAGATCATTAAGCCTTTAATGTTCCAATCTATTACTTCTTTTGGTATGTATATGTTCAAAGACACTCCAATTCCTCTAACATCTAGAAGACGATGCAGTTTGGCTCAATATTTGAATGGCCAACTTTTGCAAATGTAGTGCACTGTATCCATGTAGCCTCCACCATTCATCTAGTTACCATTTCACATTAAAAATAAGGAAAAAAAATGCATTAACAAGTTTAAAATATTAAATAGTAAGTAGGTAACTAATAAAAAGAACAAACACACTAATAAATGAAAATAATCTTTTACCAGGTTGAAGTACTTCACGTGAAGAACAAGCAGGGTCTCTTCCAAAACTTCCCAATCAATCATGAAACAACTTCATTTCATTCATTGTATCAAGCTTACCTTTCAAAACTTTCTGATCAATAACATCCATGACACCTCCAATAATAGTTGGCTTATTACAAAAGTTTTCCTAATCATATTGGAAACATGGATTCAACCAATAAGCTATTGAATGAATGCTTTTCTTTAGTTGTTGATCCCAACGTTGCTTTATGATCTCTATATAAGGCTTGTATAGTCTTTTGTTGTAGTTAAACAATTTCTTGATGCCCAAACGAACCCTATACATACCTTCATACACATATCCCATCGAAGGCCTCTTATCACAATCAACAATACGCAATAAGCACATTAGTGGAGACATAAGATTCACAACAATCAAACAATCATTCCAAAATCTATTATCTAAGATGATGGAAACTGCAACATTGCTTTTATTATCCTTTGAATATTTAGAGTCCACAAAGAACTTACTAGTCACCAAAGCTTGCAAGTCATGTTTATGATCATGAAGACTCTTTAGTGCAATGAATGTAGTAGCAAAGCGAGTTGCACCAGGTCAGAGAATCTTTATCCATCCGTCTCTTTTTCTTAACCAACTTAACAAAGCAATATGATTATACACAAAAATTGTCACCTTTGATGCATGTCTTACAAGTTCAGGAACATGGTCCATCTTACCAATATCCTTAAAGATCAAATTAAGACAATGAGCTGCACAAGGTGACCAATTGATGTGTTTATGCTTCTGAGAAATCAATCTCCCAGCGGCCACATAATTTGTTGCATTATCAGTCACTATATGAACTACATTGAGTGGACCCATCCATTCAATCACCTCATCAAATAACAGAAACAAATTAGTTGCATCCTTGACAATGTCTGAAGCATTAACAAATTTCACAAATAATATTCCTTGAGGATAATACACAAGGAAGTTGATGAGTGTTCTTTGTCTATTATCTGTCCAACCATCACCCATTTATTGTACACCCAACTTTTGCCCATTCACAACCAGTCAAAGGGTATGGGATGTTTACAATCAAGAGGGAGGACGGGGTACTAGCCGATCGGGGTGGTTTCCAACGGTAGAGAGGTTTGTCGGCTTCCAATTGTCACATTTCCTCCATTCACAGCCAGTCAAAGGGTATGGGATGTTTACAATCGAGAGGGAGGACGGGGTACTAGCCGATCGGGGTGGTTTCCAGCGGCAGAGAGGTTTGTCGGCTTCCAACGCCGCGACGGGGAATTGGGAAGAGGCGGCGATAGGGAAGGTTTTCGGCTTGTAACAACCGCTAGTGAGAGCTGTCTGGGTGTCACAGGCCATGACACGTCGAGGGTGGGCAGAGCGATAGCTGCTGCAGGGAGGGAGGAAGAAGGGTTTGCACTTTGTAGTCATGATCTTATACCCTCCAAAACAGCGTTGTTTTGATGCTGTTAAAAAAATTTTAATTTAATTGAACTAGCCGGTTTGAAGGGAACCGGTTGGACCGCCAGTTCAAGCGGTCCAATCCCAGTTCAATGTAATTCCGGTCCAATTGACCAGACCGAACTAGAACGGTGACCAGTCAGTCCGATCTGGTTTTTATAACCATGTTTTTATCATAAATATTGTTGATAAATAAAAAATAAAAAATGACTTATTATGCTAGTTTAGAGACATTTGTTTTGTAACTTTCATATAAGGTATAATAATTATTATATAGAAATATAAATTTATTTATATCTTTAATTAAAAAACTAATTTTAAAGGTTGAGGTATTAAATTTTTTTAATACCTTAAAGTTGGTTTGGTCATGTGATTTAAAAACAGTTTTCTATTTAAAAAAGAGAAAACTATTTTTAAAATTTTGTAACATTGTTTAGCCATTATTCTCTAGAAACAATTTTTTTTAAAAAAATAAAATAAAAACAATTTTTAGAGAACAACTTATTTTTAAAAAACAAAACGAAAACATAGGCCTGTTTAGTCAATGTTTTCCGAAACTTATTTTTAAAAATTGGTTTTAAGTTAAAAAAAAATAAAAAACAATTTTTAAAACAAGTTTTAGAAAACATGGTCAAACATATCCTTACTTTTTTAAAACGGATTTTAAAAATCATTTATGTTTTTAAGATAAGTCTAAACAAAATTTATTACATTTTATTGCCTCAAGAATAATTTTCCCAACAAACTTAAAACTCTATGACGCCCCATCTCTGTTTTTATAAAGGATAGGCCCACAAGGGTTTTCATATGCATACCTGTAGAAAAAATTTGAGTATAAATGCTAGGGTTTTGGAGAAGAAGAGAGAAGTGGGACTGTGATGAACAGTTGTTTTTTGAAGGAAATGTTGGATGGTTCAATGTATTCACGATACAAAGTGAAGGTGTTGAACTAGAACCTCATTCCTCTCAAACATGCATGTTCTAAATTTAGATTCTTGATGGGTCAAGATTGCTACTCTCCGGTGATTATTAACTCACGGGTGACTAACTTTCTTTCTTTCTCTGTGTCTTTCTGAAGTCTACATGGAATAAGTTTGGGTCTTTTCTTTGTTGACTCGTTATTCATCTTTTCGTCTTTATCTGGATTCTTTTCCTTCAATCTTTCCATTTTTGTTAAGTTTCTCAACAAAAAACTTTAGCTACATATGGTGAAAGATGGTAGAAAAGTGAAACTTTTTTATCAACTGCGACTTAATATTGTGAAAGTATTTTTTTTCTTTATGAATTTTGGCATTTTCTAGTGGGTGAAAAGTTCTTGTGAAGGTTTCTTGATGTTCAAACAATGGTCTATTATTATCAGCCAATGCTTTTAATGAGGTTCTTGATATTTAGTTCTACCAAAGCTAATCAGCCTGCATAGTTTCAAACTATTTGGATCTAGTCCGATATTGTAGGTTGGAAAATCACAAATCATACAGAATAACTATAGAATCTGATAAACTAAATAATATATATGCCAGAGTCTTATATTAAATCTATAGGATAATAATATCGAAAGACATACTTGAATTCATTAAAATTATGTACTTGGATTTTATCTTCCATGTCTGAAATGAGTATTGCAACTTTGAAATCATTCACTGATGGGATGTGAATAATTAGCAATTTTTCTATCTCCTCTCATTTAGACTAGGGACCATAACCCTATTTATACCCCTTATTATTTTATTTTATTTATTGGCCTATCATTAATAAATAAAACAAAATTGGTCTCTACACATTGCAAAGTTCATACAATCCATATATATAGAGATACTTTGAAGGCCCATCATGAGCTTAATTATCACATTTAATTAAGCCCAAAAATAAGATAGCTTAATGTACAATGTGTTAATATGTAGGCCCATAATTACCAAAATATCCAATAATCTTCCACATGGGCCACATAGGTCATTAAATAATTGAACATTACAAAAATGAGCTCAATATTTGCTATCTTAACTGTAAGCATCTCAAAACAATTTGGTCCATCAATTATACCAATATAGAACCAAAGCGATCTTCGTTACATGTTTCGTAACTAAACCCATCAATGATCACCACATTAATACAATCAACGACATAGATCAAGTATGGATGTGTGGCATGGAAATTTCATGTAATTTGATCCCATATCATGCCTATTTTCAATTGGTCCAACTTTATAACCCAAAAGAGTTCAACACATTCTCAAACTTTATGCAAAACTGCAATTAAAAGAATATAACTTTATTTCAGAGTTTTCAATAGACAAAACAAGAATAATACTTAAGTCTGGTCAGAAAAACATATCATTAACTAATGAACATCAAGCAACAAACTCCCACTATTCAAGCACATCACCAAGATGAACTACACCCATATGAGCCACATGCTCATGAAACACTTTAGGTGGTACATTTTTCCTAAGCGATTCTACAATCATGAAGTTTGTACTAGAATGTTCAATAGACACCTGAAAACTCTGAACTCTCTCCTTAACAACTAGAAACTTCAAGTCAATATGCTTTGATTTTGACGAGTTTTTGTTGTTCTTAGAATATAATTCTACAGCTTTATTATCACATTTTATCCTTAATGGTCTCTCAATGCCATCAACAATATGTAATATAGTGATAAAATTTCGTAGCCATATAGCTTGATTCGATGCCTCATAACAAGCTATAAATTCTACTTCTATGGTGAAAGTTGCTATGAGTGATTGCTTAACACTCTTCCATGAGACAGCTCCTTCAACCAACATAAAAACATAACCAACAATGGATCTTCTGCTATCAATGCAGCCAGCAAAGTCGGAATCGGAATACCCTATGATTTCTAAATGATCAAATCTCTAATATGTGAGCATGAAATCTTTTGTTCTCTATAGATACCGCATGACCCGTTTTGCTACATTCCAATGGATCATTCTTAGGTTACTTAAATATCTGCCAAGCATACCAACTACGTACGCAATATCTGAATGTGTACAAGCTTGAGCATACATGAGACTCCCTACTACTGATGCATAAGGGATGTTTTCCATATCTTTCTTCTCAATTTCATTCTTTGGGCATTGAAGCAAATTGAATTTATCACCCTTAGCAATGGGGGTATCTTCTAGTGTGCAATCCTTCATGCCAAATGTACTAAGCACTTTATCAATATATGTTTTTTGTGATAAGCCAAGAATACCACGAGAATGATCTCGATAAATCTATATGCCCAACACAAATGATGTATTACCAAGATCTTTCATTTCAAAATTATTTGAAAGAAATCTCTTAGTTTCATGGAACAGGCCTATATCACTTCTTGCTAGCATAATATTGTCCACATATAACACCAGAAGAATAAATTTACTCCCATTGATTTTTTGGTAAATACATTGATCAACAGTGTTTTCCTTAAAACCAAAAAATGTAATCACTTGATCAAACTTTCAATACCATTAATGAGATGCTTACTTTAAACCATAGATGGATTTTTTAAGTTTGCATACCAGATGTTTTGACTCTTTGGATTCAAAACTCTGTGGTTGCACCATGTATATGGTTTCTTCAATGTCACCTTTGAGAAACACAGTCTTCACATCCATCTGATGTAACTCCAAATCATAATGAGCTACAAGTTCCATAATGATTTTAAAAGAGTCTTTCATTGAAACTAGAGAGAAAGTCTCTTTATAATCAATCTCTTCCTTTTGAGTGAAACATTTGGCGACTAGACGTGCTTTATATCTTTCGATATTGCCTTTTGAATCTTTCTTGGTTTTATAAATCCATTTACAACCAATCGGTTTTGCTCCTTCAGGCAATTTGACAAGATCCCAAACATCATTATATTTCATTGATTTCATCTTATCTTTCATGGTTGCTACCCATTTCTAGGAGTTTACACTTTGTTTGGTTTGACTGAAAGATATTGGATCATCTTCTAGTCCCATATCAAACTCATGTTCTTGGAGATACATGATATAATCATCTAGAATCATCGTTCTCCTCTCCTTAGTGGATCTCCATAATGGTACTTCCAATTGAGGTTATTGTTGTTCCTTCTCATGAACAGGAGTGGGTTCTTCATTATGAATAGGAGGTAACTCAGGAGTGTCTAGATTTTCTGGATTTGCATCCTGAATAATGCTAAGCATAGTTACTTGAACATTTTTAGTTGCATCTATAGGAATAATAACATATTCCTCTTCAAAGACAAAGCTCCTGAGTCCAATACTCCCACCATATTCAACATCCTCAATGAATTTAGCATTGCCCATCTCAAAAAGGATTTACTTGAGACTACAAGGTACCTTACAAAGTAGCAACTTACTATTCTTGAGTCCAGTTTTCTTTCATTAAGCCTATATAACCTTGTCTCAGTTGGACAACCCCAAACATGAAGATGCCTAATACTAGGCTTCTTTCCAGCCCATAGCTCATATGAGGTTTTAGCTACTGCTTTGCTTGGAACTCGATTAAGGATATAAACTGCAGTTTTTATGGCTTCTCCCCAAAGTGATTCTGGCAATGAATAATGATTTATCATACTTCTTACCATATTCTTTAGGGTCTGGTTTCGTCTCTTAGCTACACCATTTTGACTTGGAGTCCCTGACATGGTGTACTGAGGAACAATGATACATTCTTGTAAGTATCTCGTAAAAGGTCCTGGATGTTGTTCACCTGATCCATCATATCTACCATAGTACTCACCATCACGGTCAGATTTAACGGCTTTAATTTTCTTTCCAAGTTAATTTTCAACTTCAACTTTATATGATTTGAAAACTTCAAATGATTAAGACTTCTCATGAATCAAATATAGGTACCCATAATGAGAATA
The DNA here is from genome assembly GCF_004353265.1 of Vitis riparia. NCBI lineage: Eukaryota > Viridiplantae > Streptophyta > Magnoliopsida > Vitales > Vitaceae > Vitis > Vitis riparia. Next base: position 5,735,955 of record NC_048442.1, on the reverse strand, counting down.
ATCGTCTATGAAAGTAATAAAATATTGTTGACCATTCCAAGAAGTCATAGGGAATGGACCACAAATATCAGTATGAATTAATTCCAAGACACCTGAACTCCTATTGGCACCAATTTTTTTTACATTTGTTTGTTTTCGCCTAATGAATTCAATGCATATTTTCAAATCTGAAAAGTTAAGGGAATCAAGAATTCCTTCTAACACAAGTCTTTGAATCCTTTGTTTAGAAATATGTCCTAAACGCTTATGCCACAACATGGAATAATTTTCATCAGTTAATTTACGTTTTGTACCATAATTACTTGCATGCAAGGATTCATTAATATGTGAGACATTAATATTCAATTTATATAGATTATCAACCAAAGAACCTATACCAATCGTATTTGAATATTGAAAAAGAGTCATTTTTCCATTTCCAAATGAATAAGAGTAGTCAGATTTGTCCAAACAAGAAACAGATACCAAATTCCATCTAAATGACGATACATAAAAAGTCTCATCTAAATCCAAATAACAACCAGATTCTAATTGCAATCTAAATAAAGCAATTGCCTCAACAAGAGCTTTGTTGTCATTTCCCATATAAATGAATCTTTCAGCATCAATTGGCAGTCAACTCCCTAGACAACCCTTCATTGTCACACTTATGTGAGTAGTTGCACCTTGTATCTATCCACTAAGTGTGATTTGGTATTAAAGCCAAGTTAACTTCAGAACAAAAAAAGTTGAGAAGTTTACCCTTTTTGACACGTCATTTTGCCTACTTAAGACAATCTTTCTTCACATGTCCACATTTCTTGCAAAAAAAACAAGTGATGACCTTATCTTGTTTTTATTGCACCTTAGGTTGTGATGTCTCACTATTTGCAGCTCATTTTCCTTTATTGCTATTTCTCATTTTCTTTTTCTTGTTGGTAGCATTATCATGAGAGGTAGCAACTAAGTAAGCACTTTCTATCTTTTTTTTGTTTCAATCTCTCTTCCTCTAACACACATTGAGCAATGAGCTCATTAAGAGTCCATTTTTCCTTTTGAGTATTATAACTTATCTTAAAAGGACTAAATTGTGCAGGGGGAGAGATCAAGACCAGGTGCATAAGAATGTCATCAGACAACTCCAACAATAGTGCCCTCAATCAAGGAACAAGATTAGACATTTCCATAATGTACTCTCTTATGTTCCCTTTACTTTGTACCGCATTGAAACAAGCTGGGACAAAATGGTGCTTGTTTCGACCTTTTCAGATCCAACGAATCGGTCTGCTATTTGGCTTAGGAAACTCTTAGCATTTTTCTCCTCACTGCACCCCTAATGGTATTTGGAATAGAGTGTTTATGATCATAAGACTCATGCGGTTAGAATGCTCCCACTTTTCAAAGTTAGCCTTTTGTTCCATAATATTGTCATTAGTAAGGGTAGGAGGTCGTTCAGTCTAGATCGCATAGTCTAGATCTGTACACCTAACTAAAATAGTAATATGTTCTTTCCATTTTCCAAAGTTAGTGTCATTAAGCACTGGAATGTTGTTTATGTTGGTAGATATTAGATATAACGGAAGCATTAACTGTATGTAAAATAAAATAATAAGCTCACAATATACAACAATGTCATTTACTTTAAACATGTAAGAATTAACTACATGTATACATATGACATAAAAGCAATAAGATGGGCTCGTATAATATACCTAACACAACTTTGATATTTAGTCTTTGGATAAAAATAACAATTTATAAATGGTACTATTATAAAAAGTAGTCAATAAATATTGATAACAAATTCTGCCAACAATATGTCTATCTTTGGATCAACTTATTGCATGCATAGACATCACCAAAATATCACATATTTACTACCACAAGTGTCTAAAATCTGGCAAAAAATAACCTTAATTTGGGTCGATTATTTTATTCATAGATTTAGATACTACTCATAGAATTCCATAATAAAATCTACATACTATAAGATAAATAAATTTACATAATAGAGGTCACTATGGTCACATATAATTTCAATTTAATTTATATTGAAATACTAGATTTTAAACATTCCAAGTTTTTTATTTTTGGGTCAACTATCAAAGTCAATGATCAAATGGGTCAGTCAAAGGTCCACTGGATTGGTCAAATGGTCAATTCAACTAGGTCGGTCAAACATGTCAATCAAAGGTCTGACCCTACCCAACACTTGACCCAACTTAAATGGACTTGGGTCCAACAATCCAAATGACCCAATTTAATGACTTAGATCCAATGTCCAAATGACCTTATTAAAAGACTCAAGCCCAATGCCCAAATGACCTTATTAAAAGACTTAGGCTTAGTGTCCAAATGACCTTATTAAAAAACTAAGGCTCAATGCTCAAATGACCTTATTAAAAGACTTAAGCCCAATGTCTAAATGACCTTATTAATGAAAAGATTTAACAAAATGTAACAAGATAATGACGAAAAAAATATATATCATTATCACCCAACCACTTCATCTTTATCCCCAAAATTTAAAAAAAAAAGACTTATATTTTATCTCGAAAAAAAATATACAAACAATTCGAGAGAAAATATCTTTTGATAAAAAAAATTATATTTATTGAAAATTTTGTTTTAAAAAAATTATTTACAACAGAAAATCTAGGGAATCTGGATTAAAGAAAATTTTTCTTACAACCAAAGACACAAAAAAAAAAAATGGTGAATGAATGAATGGAAATCGGATTTAAAAAAAAAAAAAAAAACCTTCATCCACTATGAAACAACTTTAATTAAAACCTAATAGATTTAACAAGAGAGATTCTGATACCACTTGTTGGAAAATCACAAATCATATAGAATGATTATAGAATCTAATCAACTGAATAATATATATGTTAGAATCTCATGTTAAATCTATAGGATAATAATATCGAAAAACATACTTGAATCTATTGAAATTATGTATTTGGGTTTTATCTTCTACGTCTTAAACGAGTATTGCAACCTTGAAATCACTCACTGATGGGATGTGAATAATTAGCAATTTTTCTATCTCCTCTCTTTTAGACTAGGGACCATCACCCTATTTATACCCCTTATTATTTTATTTTATTTTATTTATTGGTCTATCATTAATAAATAAAATAAAATTGGTCTCTACACATTGCAAAGCCCATACAGTCCATATATAGAGAGATACTTTGAAGGGTCATCATTAACTTAATTGATCACATTTAATTAAGCCCAAAAATAAGATAGTTTAATGTATAATGTGTTAATATGTAGGCCCATAATTACCAAAATATCCAACATTGTATGTATAAATCAATTTTTAAAGATGTTTTAATGATATATTCCTTGACTGAAAACAGTAATTCACCAAAATCTTTATCTTGATCCATGTTCTTTTGGAAAGAACTTAAGTAATTAAATTCATGCATTACTAGTGTTTGTGGATTTTCGTTGTATGTATAGTGAATTTTTGGTACACAAGAAGCTCACATCAGCCATTAGAAAATAGATCATAAGTGTTAAACCTAAAATTTTGCTTGGTTGTTATATATGCTGTGAAATGAGGTTTCACCCCTTTGAAGCTAGCTATGTGGACGTTTTCTAAAAGAGAAGATGGGTTTGTGCCCAAGGTTTTGCTGGGAGTTTATAGAGGACGAGAAGTTGCAGTGACATATATGGCAGAAGAAGAGACAGGAAAAAAAAAAAGTAAGTTTCTACACGCTCATGTAAAAATGATTATAAAATAAGAACCCTTTAAAAATAATTCAAATTTTATGCACTCATTAATCAAAGTAGTACCTAAGATGGTCAAAGGTATAACCTAAATCATTAAAAGGTAGATCTAAATAGTCAAAAGTTGTACATTTGATCAAATAATGAATAAAATGATAATTATTTTTAAATTGTTATTTGAAATTTGTATTTTATAAACTTGGATTCCTATTTTATGGTTTTTGTTATATGAGTACATGGAAATATAATTTCCCAAAGTTATAGGCAGAAGGTTGCATCTGCTTTTGTGTATTTGGATTTTAAGGTGGGAAAATTCTACAAGTTTTTCTTATGTACCTTCTATATGTTCCCATTTATTTCGATTTCAATTTCAATTTTGGTTCCTTGTAGAATCTTCATAGTATGTACATCATGTAACTAAGTTTGAATTATTTATTAAAGATATAAAGAGATACGATTGTATTGTTTGATTTTTTAACTTATTGTTTAAAGTAATTTGCTTTTAGATTTCTAGTTATTTAGTCAAAATATTTGACTTTTTTCAAATACAAAAAGTAACTTATTCATCTCTCATCCTCGACCAAAGAAAACACACTATCAATACTCGTTCTATCCCAACCACTCAACTTCATACCTCGTTCAAAACCATGTCACTATTGTCATTACCACCACAACTGTCTATCACCACTTTCTTTTCATTTGCACAACAATGACTTAACCACATTTAATTTTAAAATTTTTATTTTTATTTTATTTATTATAATAAATTATATAAAAAATATTTTTCTTAATATAAAAACAAATAACTTAACACTTAATAGAAAGAAAATTTTAAAAACAAAAACAAACAATTTAATATTTAACACTATTAAATTAAGTTATATTTAAAATCAGGTCCAAAAAATAAACATCACCTTAGTTAAAGAGGGGAAAAACTTTATATCTAAATACGAAAAAGATATGACCAATGTGATGGATATGGCCACTCTTTGTTTGGTTTATATTATTCATCATCTAATATTTATTTTTTAACATTTTTATTGTTTATTAAAATGAGACTCATATGTCATATCTTATTTATACTTCCTCCTTTATTATAATCCTTTCTATTATCTAAGACAATAAAAGTATTTTCATTTTCAAAATAAAAGTGTTTTTTCTTTCTAAAAATTGACAAAATTAGTTGTTGAAGTTAGCATTTAATAATTAATTGATTCCATTAAAGTCATGTTTGGTACATAGGAATGAGTATCTCATTTCTTTTCTCATTTATTCCTGTATTTAGATAATTTAAGTGACAATAGTAATGAAATCAATAATAATTCCCAAGGAAATGAAATTCTTCTTATAAATAGAATTTCAATTCACTCATAATAAGAGGTATTTTGATTCCCAAATGCAAGTTATTTTGAAAAAAAAAATCAAAAATTTAAAACCCAAATTTTTTTTTTTGGATAACTTGTTTTCAAAAACAATTTTTTTATTTTGATTTTGTAAAAAAAAAAAATTATTAATTCAATTTATATAATATAAAATAAATTTAATTCAAGTCTTATTAAAAAAATAAATAATTTTTAATAAAATATGAATAATAATATTATGATAAAATCATAAATTATATATTTTTTATAAATATTATAAAATATATATTAACCTTGTATAAAAGTATAATTGATTTATTTTGTTAAAATTAAATAATAATAATTTAAAACTAGTAATTGATAATACTATTTTTTAAAATTATTAAACTTATTACTTTATTTTTTTAAATTAGTTCTAAACTGGAACAACCAAACAGTGGCATTAATTTTTAAAACAATTTTTTTTTTAAATCACAAGTCCAAATAAGTTTTATCATTCAGTAAAAAAAAAACTCTCAAATATGTTTTTTAAAATGAAAACAAAAATTATTTTAAATTATATATATAGTGAGTGTCTTTTAAAAATGAAAATAAAATATTATTTTAACTATATTTATGGAAATTATTGGTAATTTATTTCTTTTTTTTATTCTCATTCATATTTTTTTCATTCTCATACATTTTATTACTTAACATTGAAATAGAAATAAATATTCATTTTAATTTTACATTCCTCTATGCATAGAACTACAAAAAATAGAATCTCCAAATTCATTCCTATTTAAGGAGAAATATAAATAAATAAAAAATTTCATTCTCATGTACCAAACATGCTCTAAAATACTTTCTTCATAATTTGCATAGTCTAGTCTAAGAGTAAGTTTAAAAAGCATCATAAATGAGCAGGCGGTCATAAGTCCTCCAAGGGGTAAAAAATTGACTTTATTTTGTAATTAATATGAAAATAAAATAAAAAAGAAATGGAAGATGAGTAAAAATCTAAAAATTGAAGAGAGGTGTAGGCAAAGGGAGACATTGATGAAAAAAATCTAGAAATTCCATTTGAAAAGGACCTTCAAAATAAACCAAAACCTAATGCCCTACTTTGTTGTTTTAAATCTCATTGCTCATTTCCTCAAAAATCTGAGTATGAAAATAGTAAAAAGAATGAAACCATTGTAAAACCAATTTCTCAAATACTCAAAATGAATCCTTAGAAATTGAAATCGCTGCAAAGGGATTTCTCAAACATAACAAATCTACAAGAGAAAGAGATTAATGCACTTGTGAAGAAGAGTTTTCTCAAGCTTCTCCATGTCATCATGTACGAAGAAGTAGAAGAACCACAACAATGATGAGATGATCGGAAGGTTAGAGCTTAATCATCCCACAAACACCCATCTGCCAGGACTCTTTTCTCATCTCGCGGCTTAGAGACTCTCTTTTCATCCCAAGGCTTACAGCTAGGATGGAGTTACCCTCATGCTGGAGTGTTAATCTTAAGGTTTTTAACATGGACTTATACACACTTGTACAAAGCTTTTTGCCATCACATAATACACTCATTCGGAGACTTGGTTATAATTTTGAGGCTTATGGGGGAGACTCAAATATACCTATCCAGAGGCTTATAACAAGGCTTGACATTTCAAGGCTTACACACTGATCCTAAGGTCATTTATTGAACCGTCATTTTCTGAGAGACATTATTGCCAATCTAAAAAATCTCTCCCTCAACACGATGTAGCGCTGGTTCTATGGGAACCGTCTCAGCCCAATGACCATAACCAAAAACTAAGCTAATAAGAAGACGATTCATACATACAACAAGAAGATGGGTGCATTTATTGTGTGATATTGTCATTTTACAATCAATGACCGCAAAAGAATTAGTATCGGTTATCACGGAAGCCAAGTACCAATATAATTGTGACAACTAGCAGAAAAAGATTAAAAAATACCGATTCAAGGTTGTTCGGGAAAAACTTTCTCCAAGAAATTGATGAAGCGTCTCGAGTACAGCTTGGGTTCAACAACAGATATTGTAAGAGGATCGAATTGCAGTGATTTGTATGCATGCTCAGCTTTCTTTCTGACATTGTATACCTGCAATATATCGATGATGCCAAGATAGAGAACAACATCATAAACCTCAAAAAGCTCAACTTCTTTTGAATTGGCTTCATCCTGCAGAACCTTGCGATTAGCCTGAGCAGGCATGTTTACTCCCAACTGTACCCGTAACCTGAGGAAAAAGCAAGCACTTGTCATCTATATAAATATGGTTCAACTAGATGTTGGAACATCCAACAATTCCCCTTTGAACCTTCACAAGCGTGAAAGTTCTTGGAATACGGATCCACATTAAGGGGATCAACTATTCTGAATGTTTAAGTTCATCAGAAATCTATATTTTTTGAAGTTGGGAAAATTGACAGCCTCAATAGTTGTCCAATAAAAAACTTGAAAAAAGTCTTTGGATCTGAATTCTTGGAATCTCTTATCAGGTCTATGAACACAAACAGAACAAATGTTTCTTGAATTTCAACTAAAATCTTGGGCCAATCAGTTCTATGGCATCTAACATGAACTCAACATATGCTTCACCATTAACAGGTAAAGTTAGCAAATTTTCAGTCCATAAGCAAGGCAAAATTGAAAAGAAAAAGCTACCTTCCAGTACCAGGCAGAAGAAGATCAACTTCTTTGTCACCTACAGAGTGTGCTCTCAAGGATTTCCTCTCATATGAGGACCCGGGGCAGTGCTGCCATTGGGCTCATGGGTTACCAGGATCAGACCCGATGGAGGAATCCAAAGGTCCCCAATTGAAGTGGCACCTAATGAAAAACAGAACATAGGCTGAAACTACTAAATAGCTTAAAAAATTAAAGAGAAATGAAGGGAGTAATCTAAAAATTCCAAGTAAACATTGTGAGTGACATCAGAACCCACACATGCACAATTTATTTCAAATTTCAAATCCTAATATCATTTAATTAGGGCATATTTTGAAAGAATAAAATATTAGAGAAAATTGTGATGGTTCTTAAGGTCTCTTTGACATGAACCTTATTTTCGATATAAGCAGAAAATTTAATGCGGGAAGCAAACTCAACTAATTCTCACATAGACATGAAGAATTAGTTCAAGTATCAAATATAATGACTAAAGCAACAAATTAATTTCTCAACCTTCCACTTTACCAGACATATGATGCCTATGCTGTCAGTTCATTCAAATGACCTTAACACCTCTAAGTTTTTATTTTGTGTGCAATGTGTGTTGGTAAGTAGGGTGAGGAGGGGGTGGGTTTTGGGTTTGTTTGGATTAAGCAAGCATGTATATGTTTCAAAGGAGGATACTCCAAATCTTCGTCTATGATATGACCACCGAAAGGTATTTGATATTGTGGTCAAGATCCTACAGGGCTTTGAATCTGCAAAATGAAAAAGTTAGTTTTTTTCTAAAAATCAGAGACATCTAGACCAATATCACTATCTTGATATTAACTGCAGCCGCTTGCAGATATTAACATCTAAAAGTAGTTATTGAAATTTTTCTAGCTAAAATTATTGTGTTAAGGCTATCTTCTGTGCCTAAAACCTAACAACTTCAGGCTAAATCCCAAATAAGCTTGATAGACATTGTTGCTTTACCACCTAACAACTCAAACTTTTAGGTCAATTGGTAATCTTGAAACCATTGGTTTTAAAATACTACGACCGAATATTCAACACCATTTTATTGAATGTTTGCATAAGTTTACAATGGTTTACAGAAGAAAGAGTCAGCTTTATTCCCATCCAACAACAACATAATAATAACAATAATAATTATAATAATAGCAACGATGACCACCACAACCACAATGTCAAGAGATGATGATGATTATAAAAACATATTTATATTTATAACAGAAAAGCAAATAACAAAAAGCATAAAAGATCTATATACTTAAGTGAAAAGAAAAAAGAGAAAAACAAAACAAAACAAAGAGCTACGTGAAAAAGAAATGCATGTAAAAGTATTTGCAGCACCTTATCAAATTTTAACAGTTTCTACTCTCTGTCGGGTCTTTGCTGGGGTATCATCTCACTATACTAAAACTTTAGATATAGAAGGATGACAAAAGTTTCAATTTTGGTAAACAAGTTAAACTCTCTTTCAACCAAATGCTGGTGAATGCAATTGAAATGGGTGCCAATGTCACAATAGCAATGATTTTGGATGGTGGTGTTAGGGATAAGGGCATTCATGTATTGTTGTACTGTTTATTTTTTGAAAAATACCCCTTGATACAAAGTATTCTTTATGTGTAATGCATTATCGTGTCCAATAATTCTATCATATTTTTATTAAAGATCTAATTCATGGCTTTCCACTGCTTTGGTGGTTTTTTTACAGTACTTTTACTTATCAAAAAAAAAATTAAAGATCTAATTCATGGCACCAAGCATAATGCAATGCTCACACCATTAACTAGCATGTATCCTTGTTACTGAGAGGTGGGATTGTGGCTTCTAGATCACTGTATAACTGAGTTTTTGGGTTTCATATACTTCTATTTCTAGGACAGGACAATGGTGGTGGCTTACATGTTGGATAATATGGCATTATCCCCACCCTTGATTAGTGAAAGAGAGAGAGAGAGGAGTGGTGGGTAAGGGGATTTGTGTTTTAATGTCTTTATTGAATCTTTAACAGTGTTCATATTCAGGTTATAAAGATGTTTTCAAGTTTCATATTTTGGGTCTGAAAAACATAATAGTAAGTTCTAGATAGATGCATGTTAGTAGCTTTTCACTTGAAGGCTTTTAGATACTTAAGACAAGTTAATAAAATTACAGGACAACAATTCAGCACCACTCCTTTCTTATCATCACTTTCATCTTTTATCACTAGGGTCCTCCTTGTCAGAACCACTAAATGGAGAGTTATCTCATGTATCTGAGAGAGATTGGAAGTTCTTGCTTGGCTTGCAGGCAACAGTAGAAAAACAAGATGTTTCTTGATTTCGTAGAGATGAATTGCAGTTTCTTTAGCAATATACAATCGCCAATATACCATATTTTCAGTTTGTTTAACAAAACAAAGATTCCGATGCCTACAGAGTGGACGGCGTTATTCGTAGAGTCATCTTTTATTATCTATTTACTCCATTAGTAATCTTCTTTTCCTCACTATTTTATTAAAATCTTTCATTTGTCCACTTTTTTCTAAGGATATTCCTCCTTCATCCTCCCAAAACAATGGTAGTTAATGGTTTAATAACATTTTCTGCAGACCTGTTTCAGTTATATCTCATAATCTACAAGACAGAACCATTGGCAGACAAAAGTCGCAATGAACTCATGAAGATGTTTTTTTGATAGGCAAAAAATGTCCAGAAAATATTCTTGCAGTCCAGGTTTGAAAAATTGGATTTTTTCGCTGAAATATCAGCAAAAAATCGGTTATCAACGATGGCCGAAACGAAATCGGCCACCAATAATCGGTCGAGCGCCAAAATGTCAAAAAAATCACCGATATATCTTTTTTTAAAAGTTTGTTTTTTTAATAAATATATATTTATCTTTTATTTTTTAATTATTCATTTTTAATTTATCTTTTATTTTAAATTTATATTATCATTTTATTTTTAACTAATTTTCATATTTATCTCATTGATTCTACTTTAAAAAATTACTCACTTCACTCTTTTTTTTTCTTTATCCTTTTAATTTTAAATATTTTTATTTTAAAATATTAAAAATATAATTTTACTCAAAAATTGCTACAATATAAAAAAAATTAATGAAGCCCTAATATTTTATAAATTAAAATTAATTTGATAAGATAAATTATTAATAATTTAAATTATTTAAATAAATTAATGTTAATAGAAAAAGTTGTCACCACATATTTGTAATAAAATTTTAGAAACTAAATCTCAAATAAAATATTTTATATAAATCAATTTAATTTTTTATTTAAAATGTAATAAAACATATTTTAATAAAGTATTTTTAAAATTTTAAAATAAATGAATATAAATATATTAAAGGAATTTAAGCTAATTTTTCATAAAAATTTGATAAATACTATCTTTAATCGTACTTATGTCCATTACACATGCAAAATAACTTTAATATGTGTATTCTTACTTATTTTATCATTTTTTTTTAGTTTTCTAAGCATTTTCATGAATTTTAAACCATTTATGTTCCATCGCCGATATTTCTCTGATATTTCCGATATATCTGTAAAATCCAAGTACCGATATATCCATGTTTACCAATATTTTAAACCTTGCTTGTAGTGATACAATTAAAACGGCTACATGCAATCAACAAGAGCAGAAAATAATAATAAAAACAGTTACGGACCATAAATTGTGACATTTTAATGATGCAGGCAAAAGAAAAACATCCAAGAATATAAAGGGAAAAAAATACAAAATTTATAGTAAAAGATGATCATATTGAAAAAGGATAATTACCATAACTACCATCACTACCAGGGTTGTTGCCATGGCTGTGATTTGTCTCAGGAAGTTCCAAGAGGGTCTTCAGATGCTCAGGAGCACTAAAATGTAGTCCCAACAGAAGGCTATAATCAATTATCTGTTGAGATTCCAAGAACATGCAGTCTAGAGAAATTTGTCTGCAAAAGAGAGAAGAAAATGAATTCATGCTGAATTACTAAACCCAGTAGAGACAACAACAAAAAATAAAACATTCTAGGGTATGGGCATATTAAAGAACTTTCAATATTATTTCCATGGCTGATCAATAAAATTTATTTGTTGCCCAAAGTGGGATGACCAACTGAGGTATATTAGCACAAGTGAAATGAAAATTTTCCAAAACTAGGAACTTACTGAAAGAGGGACTTCCGCAATGATTTATCCATATGAAATTCATAAGATAAGTCAAGATCTTTCAATGTGGTATTTGAGTCAATTTTGTCTTTATCTGTATATCTTCCTTGAGATGAACCCTTCAAATCATAACGACGGTGAATTCGTAATTCTGTACAAAACATATTTCCCATGACCATAAAGCGCACCTGAAAATGAAAATATTAACATACCACCTTCCCAAAAATAAAAAGAAACTAGGAAAATAAGACTGGGAAACCGTACCTTTTTTCCACCTCTCAATGTAATCCGATGAAGCCCAAAAAATTTTGTTATAAGAGTATTTTCATGTGCTGCTACATGATTGTAATAGTTAGGCAGCATCTTAAGTAGAACCTATAAAGCAAAAATCATTCACGGTCAACATCCTTCCATAACCATCACTAGGACCAAGCTAAGTGGAATTTTTTTTTTCTGCACTCATTTTTCTTATCTAAACTTATAACTTTATGAGGATTCATATATATAAACACGCATAGAATCCACACATGCATAAATAGACACAAAAATATGCATGTACTCTCATACTCAAACAGACACAATGCATATATTTCCAAGCTCATAAACAAGTACCTCAAATAAATATATGGTGTATCATACAATCATGTCAGTCAAAACAAGCCAACTTTTTAGGGAAAAAAGAAAAAGAAGGGGAAAAAAATAGGATAATCAAGTTTGTGCTCTCAAGAGGAGCCAATCCAATAAAAATAGTTCCTAGGAATCAGTTTAGAACAAGCAGTGTCACTATCACTTTTAATCATGATGAGTTTCAGTGGCAGGATTAGTAATTTTGTGGGGAGTTTGCTGAAGTGATTAAGCAGTGCTATTTGAAACTCATATAGCAGTTAACCTGGCCTAGCCTAGTGGACTAACTGCTATAACTCAGTTATATTTCCTTCTTCACATCAGCAACATTCCGGTAAAATGGAAGAACTAGGACCAACAAGTTATAACTTTGATGGGTGTTGTTAGTGTAATCCTAGACAATTAGGCATAGAAGAATGATCAAAGATCATCTGAGTACAATACTAAGTGCCTACTAACCTGTTAGAGTGTGTTCAACTGTTGAAGTGGAAGTACTAGCATTATTGGAGGGTTTGTTGCAGCCTAAAGTTTTCTGTCTCTCCATCGTCAATCTAGATGGAGATTCTTCGGCTGTTATCTCTTGGGTGTCTAATAGGAGGAGAGACTTATGAAAGTTTGATCAAGCCTCTTATACCTAGTTGTCCGAATTTAACCAAAGAAAGCCATTAACACTTATTACTGAACCTACTGGAAGATGAAACCAATCAAGCATAGGTTTCCCATGTGATCTCTTAGAGTAATAAACATTTTCTAATCTAGCAATAGAAAATTCAAAGGAATGATGTGACATAGGCCTGAAGGGAGGAAAAGTCAAAGAAATCCCAAATAGCTTCTACTTATCTCTATCTACCCTCAAAGATCCTAAATTTCTCTATAGTGGTAAAAATCATATCAGGAATAAGATAGCCATTCACCAGGAACTCTACCTTTAAGCTGATTGCTAAAGCCCCAAAAGAGATTAGAAACACATGTCTTACACCTTTGAGGGGCATCCAATCAATCTTGGAAAGAGGACATGATTTATGCCTAAGTCCCAATACTATAAGGTCATGAAGAAAGGCACGATCAATTAATTCATGACTTCCCAATCGCGTGACACATTGATTTAAGCTAAGAGCTTTGTAAGGTCTCCTCACTTGTCACATATCATTTGTATTAAACCTTCTCATTAGTCACAAGTCCTTCAAAAGATTAATCTTAGGTTGACCTTGTAGAAACCTTAAAAAATGAATTCACTAAAAAAAGTTCTGACTATCAATGACTAAATGCTCCCATATGGGAAGGTAGGTGACAGTCTATCATTCTAACAAGAACACTCAAGAACTCTTGTATAATGAGCCACATAGAGAAGGTAGAAATAGATCCCATAGAAAGTTTGTAAACGTCTACCTATCTTCAAAAACCATTCCCTCAGTCCCTTCAATAATGGAAATATAGCTCTGTACCATAAAATTCTCCACCTAGGTTTCCTTGTCAAACTTAGAAAGCAGTAACCATCACATCTGGCAAAGTCTCTCTTAGGTCCCAAGACTCCAACAAATACCATACAACTAAAACAACCTTTACCACAATCCCAAAGCAACAAGAAAATCCAGAAAAAGATGGTTAATCGTCTCTCCAGTCCCGAGCATAGAATATAGTGTTAGGGCCTTTTTTTCCCTTCTCTTTTGCTTCATAAGATCTCCTCACATACAGAAACTCAGAAGTGTCAACCGTTTTATAGCCACAAATCCTACAAAGACTCTTAACCTAAAACAAGTTTTAGACCTACAAGAAAAATTGGCAAATGGAAAGCATGATAGATTATTACTCCCATAGAGGACACCAAAGAAAGAATTGAAGAAAAAATCCTAAACAGCAAGATCCAAAATCCAAAATAATAATAATAATAAAAAAATAAAAAAATAAAAAAGAGGATAGTACATAGAAGAGCATGAAAAAAAATGGGGTCTTGAAATCCTGATCTGCCAAGTTGTGTGTGCGTGTTAACAGTGCAAAGGGCTCTACCAGAACTGGTGATTAGATCCATTATTAGCAATGAACCATATAAACCTAGTCAAAAAGGTCATAGTAATAGGAACTGGTCTTATAAGGATAATGATTTAACCTTCTAACTACAAGTCACCCTATTCAATAGAACGCAGCCAGTAAATACTTCTGATGATGTTGCCATAACAAGCCATACTACTGAACAAACCATGAAAGCTTAACCCAAAGAACTCTTTTTGCACATAGAGATCCCCCAAGCCCCAGACCCTTTCCACTGTAATTTTTTAAAGATGTCTCCTAGCAATCAAATGATGACACTAATCTTCGCCCACAACCCAACATAAGAAGTCTCTTTTGAATTGGCTCAACCCTAGAGGCAACCCTGACAAGGATCTTAGAGATCGAAAGTATTGGATGGGGATGTGAGCATGGCAGGAGTAACACTTACACCCGTCAATTCTCCTAGTGATTCTCTCAACATGGTCCTAAAAATGCAAGGCCCTAGCTAAGGGAAGCCTAAATCACTAAACTAAAGCCTATAAAGGAGGCAAGCCTACAAAGATGATCTCGGTAAATGGTTAACTCCAGTTGGGGTACTCTTCACAATGTTAATCTTAAGATGCAACACTAATTCAAAATTTTGAGAACAACAAAACAATTATGTACAGAGAAACTTGAAGCCTGAAACCTTTGCTAAAAATGGCTCATTCACACAGTCCCAGTCAAAATGGTCACAGGGATTTCTAAAAGTCAACTTTGAAAGGCCACCCCACTTTGTTTTGATAATAACTCCTCAACAGCCACTTCATTAGCAACCAAGCAGCATCTAGAATTGCCTATCCTCACAAAGCCCTCTTGCGCAAGAAAATTGTACCATGATGCACCTCCCATGATATCTTAAACCAACTAATGGATCTGAAGAATCAAGCAGGATTTGTTATGACTATCCCTGTCATGGTATATTTTTTAATGCATATAGCAATCCATAATCTTGACCAAGAAGCATTCTTTACATCAAATGAAGTTGATATCACACATTCATTTTTTTTTTTTAATCAGACAAAAAGAAATCTGAACAAAAAAAACATAAATCCCAATTTCTAAAAGAAATTTTCTTAGAAAGTTTAAAAGATCTGCTAAAAAAAAAATTGCATCAAGAAATGGCAGAAGTCTCAAGTCTGTATGAAATTAGATGAGAGCTACATTCATGCAAATAGACAAGTTAGTTAACATGCCAGGAACTTCAACTAAAAATAATGATAGTTGCAATACGCACATACCTTTAGTTCGGATTTTTTTAAAGTCTTAATCAAAAATCTGTCATCATGAGAAAGATAGAAGAGACTGCCACTTTTCCCTGGAGAAGGAAGCTCCCTGAGACCATCATCACCGCAGATGGACATCATGTAATCTGCAGCATCCAACTTAAACACATCTCCCTTAAGTTCCTGAAGATAAAATTCCATGAATATATGCAAATTAAGGTCACATGTTTAAAAGTGAATAAGGTGCGAATGAAACGAAAAGTTATTAGGAAGTTATAACTCTGAATATGATTAAAGGTTTCAAATAAATGTTGAACAACAATAAAAATGGTATGAAGCAAGTAAAATAAGATATTAGTATAAAAATAAATAGAAAGTCATAACTGAAAAATCTCTCAAAATGCATGCTATGAAAGTGTGCTTTAGTTACAAATAAAAAGATGAATAAAGTACTCCCTGTGAAGATTATGCAAAATGCAGGGTATAAAAATTTGATGTAGCAATTAATAGAAAGATAAATATTTCAAGTAAGGAATATGTAATATTATAAGCACATGGATATTGTCCATATCTTACAAAAAACATTCAATATAGTCAAGGATGAATAGAAAAAATGAGAAGAAAAAGGACAATGTCATCAATATATTTATAGGATGTTAACTTATCAAAATATATCAAGAACAGGATTTTTTGTTTTTGTGACCTGGTCTACTCTGGAAACTGCTTACCCTGAGCTATTTTAGAAGAGGATTCTTGTTTTATCACTGTAACCAACACTTTCCTCTCTTGTGTTTGTGTGCGTTAGGATAAGCATGTCACCAACTTTCTTCCTAATTCCAAGAATATAAAACTAAAAATTGTTCCCTATTGAATTTATTTTATCACATAATTCAGAATCTTGTTGTATCAAATTATAAACAGGATTTTGAGTTGAACATGATTATCAAGGATTTAATAGAGCATACAGATCGAGATATATTTGAATGGTGAATAAGGATTCATAAAGGAATTAAGGTATTGTCTAGTTGGCTGCACTCAAATTTATCCAGTAGTTTTATGGTCATATTTCATTAATATTTTTAAACAACTTTCTTCTAGAATCTCACTACATCTTATATGAATATTTAAACAACTTTCTTCTAGAATTATTATATACTCTTACCATCAAGCAACTTTTTATCTAGACATGACATACTTGTTATGTATGAATTTTCTTCTGTAACATTATATGTTTTCTTTCCATTTTAAATTTCCTTTTAACTTTCCTGGCTTTTTAATTTCTAATTCTAATTTTTTTTTCTACAATTGCCACCAATTTTTTTATCCATTTTCTAACACCACCATCAATAAGAAGCCTTCTTCTAACACCTTCCATCCACCTTGATTTTCATGACCTTTTTCCATTTACAGCATGCTAGTAACTTTGCTGCCTCTTTTTTAAACTCTTTAGGGAGGCAAATCAAGTATGAAGAAGAATTAGATATCCTTCAGAGGAAAACAACAGAAGCACAAATACCCAACTAGGAGACTGCATAAAAAGTAAATGATGGGGGAGTGAAGCAGACAGCTCCTCTATCCAACAAAATCAAACAAAGGGAATGCTGACAAGTGCCACTGTGGAATTTTATGCAGAGAATCTTCAAAACAGGAAGTAAATTTTCCATAATACCATAGATGTAAATAATTCTTCTCTCCCATCTGGACCTTTCTTTTAAGTCACTTCATGATCAGTACTCCAGGCACCATTTCTCAGGTGGGGAGTGTTTGGGTGCCATTCTTGAAGGCACAATATTACATGGATTTGAAGCCACTTAAATCAATTAAGATGTCAGAATTAAGTTATTCATGTCTCTATACAATTGACACTGAAATCTAAATGACCACATTCATACTCAAGTAGTCATCCACTCAAGAAATTTAAATACAACTAGTATGCAGTAACAGAAGATTCTAGCTTGCTTATGTGGGCAAGAAGAGGAAGGTGGCGTGGCTAATGGGACTGTTATGTTTGTTTTGGGTTATTTGGAAGGCTAGGAATTCTATTGCTTTTGAGGACGGTGTGCTGTCCATCCAAAAGCTGAAAATTTCTTTTGTGTATTTACTTTGGTCGGAAACCAAATTGTAGATAAAAGATGGTCCTTCGACCTTAATAGATTTCATAGAATGGGTGTGTATGCATTAAGGGAGAGGGTTTTTTGTGCTTTCCTAGGGTCTTGGGTCCTTTTGTAAGGGGGTGAGTTGATCTATACTGTAACTCTTTGAGTCGCTTCTTTAGCGCCTCTTTGCAATATATATTATACTTATTGATCAAAAAAAAAAAGATTCTAGCTTGCTTCACCTCCATGTATAAAAATAAAAAATAAACATTTGAAGAGATATAGACCAGTCAAAAGCTTTTAATAATATATTTTATTGCTTTAGTTTGAGAAAATGATTAGAGAATAGAAAAGAACCAAGTGAGGGGAACAGAGCACCAATCAGAATTTCTCTCAAGCTGTAGGGTGATTTTAAAATGAGCCACCGATAGCTCTTTATTTCAGTTGATGGAAACAACACACATCAAACCATTTGAAGTAGGGTCATCTCTCTGTGTCACAAGACTGTAAAGGAAGATTTGAAAATTGAAGGAGCCTACCCATTTCGTTGATGCATATATCTTTTCTAAAATACTTTTCTCAGTTGAGCTGATCCCCAAATAAAAGCATTTCTGCACATGACCAGATTGTTTTAAAATACATTTCAAGACTCAGGTCCAAGAATTTTAGTATTCATATGTTGAT
Source organism: Vitis riparia (assembly GCF_004353265.1). Taxonomy (NCBI): domain Eukaryota; kingdom Viridiplantae; phylum Streptophyta; class Magnoliopsida; order Vitales; family Vitaceae; genus Vitis; species Vitis riparia. The sequence goes on along the minus strand of NC_048442.1, from coordinate 5,717,356 downwards.
TGCAAAAGTTGCTTTTACTAATGGCATGCCCCTAATAAAGTGTCATCATCCATTATGGATTATGAGAGTACTTGTAAGAAAAAAATTAAAATTATGAAATCTTTTATTTGAAACAAGAGAAATCGAATTAATAGGAAGAAAAAAAAAAGTGCATACAAGGAAGGCTTAACTATTCCCCAAGCACAATACAACAAATAGATGGAAAGATCAAATTAGATCACAGGGATCCAAAATAAATCCTCAAAAACTCCAACTAGGGCCTAACATAAACCCAACAATCTTCTCCAAGATAAAAGAAATCCCCAAGAAAAGGTTCTAGTACAGAGTTTCCTGCTGTTTGGTAATTTTGATTTGCCTACTAGCTTTATAGCACTCAAACCCTCTTGAAATGTCAATAATATTTTCAATCAAAAGCCAAATTCCCACAGCCTCTCTTCCCTTATAACACACATGAGTGAACAACAGTCATTGAAAAGCTATTTAACACTTCAAAAGAATGTCTCAACCTAACTTTCCAATAAATCCAGGGTCTATTCTTCAACAGCCAAGCAAAATCCAACTAGCTTAGGGAAAGCTGTACCCGTATTAGCCTGAGAACCTCAATATGCTCCATAGATCCCTACTTTTTCTACCTCACCCAAACAATAGCCATCAAAATTAAGCGTATCAGCCTCAATCCCAGCATTCCACTCAGTTCATATCACCCAAAGAATGTCATGCACCCTAGTATTCTCACAAAACCCTGGAACAGTCTACAATGTCTCTAGGAGAAATCCAATGAAGACTTGCCAACTAACCAATCTTTGCCACATGAACAGTGCAACTAGATAGTGGAGGAAGTGATGGTCAGCCATCCCTCTACTGCCTAAAGAATGAAAATTGTGCCTGGAGTCAATGATTTAAAAGGTTTTCTAATCTAAGACAAGACATTAGTATTAACCTTTTTTTTTTTGTTTGTTAGGTATATTTTTGTCCCCCTTGGATCTTTAACCTAGAACCTCCCATAAAACACTTACCACTAGAACCAGGCCTCAAGGGTTATTAGTATTAATCTTTTAATCAGCCAAGGTCTTCTAATCTAAAGAAATTAGTATTTACCTTTTTATTGTCCATCAATCATGCAAAGGTTTTGACCCCCTAAAGCCGATTCCATATTGGAGGAAATTTAGACATTCAGATGAAATTGGCATAGGGAAAGGTGGATTGAATATTGCTCTTTAAGAGGTGTTGTAAAAAGGACTTTGAGGGGAAAAGACCAGAGAGAGCAAGGTCCAAGATGCTGACAATGATGATGGTGATGTGTGAGACAGAAAGAGTTGTTTTAGTGCATGCATTATATATGAGAAGCAAAGTTCAAAATTTGCAAACCAAACTGCAGCTTGGGCCAGTGCAATTCCAAAGGAATTTGCTCTGGTTTTGTGACTGAGCTTAAGAAAAGGAGTGATGGCTGGGTCATATTTGTAAGCACTAAAGAATTTTATAACAAATTAAAAATTAAAATGAGTTATGCATTTGATCAATGCCGTAGCAAGTGTGTATATCTGATGGATGAACTAGGTTCAAGAAATACATTTGATAGAAATAGAACTGCCAGAATTTTCTAGAAGCATGATTTAAACTGTTTGTACAAGAAAAGATGCCTGCACTATTAAGACTTAATCCTGTGCAAGGAAAATTTAGGTCAACATCGAGATACATATATCAACCATGAGATTGATAAATACCTGAAGACCATAGGGCAATAGTCCTTCCAATAGAAATCGATAGAATAGTGTGGAGGTGTGAACTGGGAGCCTTTTCTGGGAAAATACATTCTTATTCTGGCACGATCTCCAAAATCAGAAGACCGAACTTCACGCATTGGTACTGGTGTGATCTTGCCAACAGTGTACCTGTGAACTTCAAATTAGATATTTATTAAGTGTACAGAGTTGGAATAAATATACAAATAAAATTAAGGACAGTCAAACAAGCCTAAAAGATTTGCAGCAAGTGAAAATTAAGATACAGTAAAATTAGATGTCAGTTTAATCAAACTGCAATTATCAGCTCGGCAAGAATTCAAACTTAAAATTTAATGATACAATAACTAACTCAAAAGTGATAAGTGAACTGTGAATTATATTTGATCATCTTAAAGACATATTTTCTAATGCCATCCCATATGCACCTTAGACAAGATGGTTATTTATGGCCTGATATAAGTGATAAGACCATGTAATAATTAACAAAAGCTTCCATTTAAAAACTGTCAATGTTGCAGGCACCAACACCCATATTGCAGTTCATTTATTTTTAAGGTGATCATACCACAAAACCAGCATTTATGACGATGCAACTGCCATATCACATGGTACTAGTCACTTGATAAAATATATAGTTAACAATTGGGAAAAAAAAATTTCCGGATAAGCAAATAAGAATATTGTTATTAGCATCTAATCAAAATAAAGCGTACCAAAGTATCCCAAGAGTATACAGAGGTGTCAAAATGGCAACGAGATGGAGAGTGCAACAAAAAACACCTCTCCCATCAAAAAGAGCCCAACCAATCAAAAAATCTAAGAATGACATAGAGGCTTCATCTAAAGACTTTCTAGCCTAAAGCTAAAGAAAGCACCAAAAAGGGTTTTTTTGAGAGCTTGATCCGTTTGCTCTACACTAACAAAGTTTTATGATTCCACTCTTTTCAAATTGTCTAAAATAAGCATAAAAGTGCAACCCTCAACACCTGCCTATGCTTCTTCCCCACAAAGGTCCCTTACCAACTTGATTAACTCTCTCTACTTGTGGAAGGCAATACCCACTCAACTTTAAACAATTAGAATAATAAGCACCACAAAAAGCTCATTTTAGCACAATGAAGAAAGGACATGATCAACATATTCCTCCTCAACTTTACAAAGATTACATTTATTCACCAAAGTCCATCCCCTTCCTTTTTTTTGTTTTTTTTTTTATAGGCAAAAGAGAGTGTGTGTGTGTGTGTGTAAAGAGTACCAAACTATACCAGAAATATACAAGTGAGAAACAAAATACCAATTACAATAGCTACAACCCTACTTTAAGACTTAGAGCACAGTCGTTCATTTTTTTCATAAAATGAACGTGGACCTCTCTGACCATCACCTAGAAGAAACCCTCAAGACCACATATACAGATTAGTTATGAGAAAATCCTAAAGAGTTTAGATAGTGCGTTGCTCCCCTTCAAAGGTTCTCTGGCTTCGTTCCTTCCATATTGTCCATAAAAGGCAAAGAGGAGTTGTTTTCCAAACCATTCTTCTTTTCTTGCCAACAAAGCTACCATTCCATCCCTTAACAAATCCTTAATAGAAAAAGGGACAACCCATGAGATGCCAAAGAAAGAGAAGAGAAAGTGTCATAACCCTCTAGCTATCCCGCAGTGGATGAGAAGATGACCTACCGATTCATCTGCATCTTTGCACATACAACAAAAACCAGCCAAAACCCATCCTCTCCTCTTGAGTTGGTCCATAGTTAGGATCCGTCCCCAAGTCGCTTCCAAGAGAAAAAAAAACTCACTTTGGTAGGTGTCCAAGAACCCCATTCTATCTTTGAGGGAAAAGTCATTTCACCCTTCACTTCCAATGCATTGCGAAAGACCTCATAGAGAATACCCCATTCTTGCTAGCTTTCCAAACCATTTTATCCTCCTCGCCTCTAATTCTACCAAACTCATTAAGTTTTTTAATAAAATTCTGAATAGCATCCATCTCCCAATCATGAAAATTTCTTGAGAAGCAAGGGTTCTACCTCCCAAACATCTTCCACTCATGCCACCTTAGAAGCTGCAAAGGTGAATAATGAAGGAAAAGAATCCTTTAAAGGTATATCATCACACCACACGTCATGCCAAAATTCGATTCTTCTTTTGTTGCCCACCTCAAATCTTATTTTGGCTTTAAAAATTCCCATCCTTTTCTAATTGACTTCCACAAGCCAACTCCATTACCTTCTCTCCCTTCCCAAGAGCACCAACCTTCCGATTCTTCACCAAACTTTCCCACTAAAGTTTTCCCCATAGCATATCTCTTACCAAGGTGAATCGGTTATATGGGATCAAACAGCCACCTAGAGCACTATTTGAGAGGCTTAGGAACTTTGATGAAAGTTAGACCATTGGGTTTATTCAAAGTCAGTGATAAAGGCGAGTCTTCAATGTGTATTCAAGAAATGGAAGACTTTGTTTATTTAGTTTTTTTGAAGTCTACTTTAGTCTCATTTAGAATTTAGAAAGTTTTTCCTTGAAAGAAGTTTCTATGTTTCTAAACTTTCTATTTTCCAAAAAGTCGCTCTTTCTAAAGTTTCTAAGTCTTTTTCTTGAATTAAGAAGTTCTCTTTATTGAGTGTACAAAACTTCTTTCCCTGAAGTTACGTGTTCATCACATTCACCCTCCAACACAAACAAGATGTCTTCATTGTCCCATAGTTCACAAGGTGCCAAATTCAGCATATTTTTGAGTAGTTTCTCTAATACCATCCATCATGACCTACTAATCCTATGTGCATATTACCTATTTTAGGTCCATTGGCTATCATGGCTCTAAAATGTGTTTTCACATTGTAGAGAAGCCATTCTTAATGGGTTCTAGGAATTTCCTCCCTTAGGTGATAGGATATCTCACTTATCTTCTCATACAAGCATGACATCCTTATTATTCCATTATCCACAAAGTGCCAAACTCTATACACCTCCAACTGAAGATTAGATCTAATACCATCTGTCACAACCCATTAGTCCTATACGTATACCACCTTGGGTGCAATGACCTTGATGACTATAAAATACATCTACTCATTCTTACATAGACAGATCTTATGAGTGTTAAGAACTCTCCCTACGTTAAAAAAATTGATGTTGGACATAATATTCACCCTCATAAAGGCATGATATCCTTGTTTTCTAGTGGTTCACAAAGTGTCCAAACTTGGAACAATTCCTACTAGGGTAGACTTTTGACACCAGAAGTCACAACCCGTTGTCCTATAGTGATATCGTCAACTTTAAACCCACTAACTCACATCAATTTAGAATGTGTCCACACATCTAAAGGAATCACCTGTATGAATGCCAAGAAATTCTCTCTTCTAGGCAACATGGTATCTCACTATTCAAACATTTTATATGGAAAATGACCTAAGACATTACCGACTTTTTAGATTTTGATTGGCAAGCTCTCCGCTAAGGAAAAATCTACCAATGATTGTTGTACACTTGTTAGTTGAAACTCGGTTGCATAGAGGAGTAAAAAAAAGAATGTAGTAGTAGGGTCTACTGCTGAAGCATAGTAAAATATGACCTACATAGCTTCTTTTTTATGGGTAAAGCAAGAGAATTATAAAAGGAAACGTCATCAAAGCACCCCAAAGTACATGAAAGTATACAATGACCACTTAAAGGCACCACCAAAAGAAAGGAAAGGCAAAAAAATTATAAAAAAGAAAAAGAAAAAAAAAACCCGCAATAAGAGCCCAACCAGCCAACAAGTTCTACTAAAGAAGGACCAAAAACTTAAAAACAACTTAGACAAACCCAACCTACATAACTTGTGAACTTATGTTGATCAAGAATCCTCTACACACACTTAATTTCTCATAAGATAAGTAATGGCACTGTATTATGATAATCAAGCTACTATCCATATAGCTAGTAGTCCATTTTTTATAGAAGAACTAAGCATATTAAAGTAGATAGTAATGTTACCAAGGAACTAGTTATGAGAAAGAAGATGGTGATCTCTTATGTTGAATTAGAAAATCAAGTTGGAGATATAATCACCAAAGCCATGGGAAAATGTGCTTTCTTCCAAGTTGTGCCTAAGAAACATCTTTATCCCTCCTTGAAAGGGTACGCTGAAATGTGATATTAGGGCTATTTATGTTTATGTCATTTAAAGAGATAGCTTTGTTACTATAAATTGTTTTTTACCAATATAGAAAGAGATGGTCATCCAGCAATAGGAGAATTACCTCACATTTGTTTTTCCCTCATTCTTTTCCTTTCTTCTTGGTGTTTTTCTCTTTTCCAACACTTAAATAGTCCAAGTCTCCACCTTTTCATTATGATTGTTTTGTCCTTGGCCATCAGTTCAAAAAGTAAGGGTTACAGATACACATCCAACAACATGTGCAAGAGCCTACTAGATCAGTGAAAGACATTCATGACTAAATTGCAAGCTCTTTTTTCTTTCTAGTGGGAAAGGTGGCTAAAGAAAAACATAGCACCAAAATACCCACAATAATAAAGACAAATAATAATGATGATGATGATAATATAATAATAATGACGACAATAACAATAGCAATAATGATAAAATAGTGATAATGATAAGAATGATGATGATAATAATACAACTGTCTTAAATAAAGGGAAAGTTTTGTTAAAAAGGTGAGAACTACAGGAAGAGATAAGGGCCTTTGGGTTTCAAACTTCAATTAGTTACCTGATACCAAGTTGCAAATTAAGCATCAAATAATAGCTCCGCCTCCTCTGATGATCTTCAAAAATGCCCATGCATGATCTTTGTTTTGCTTCCTTTGCATGAAATTTACTTCGTTGTTTATTTTTTTCTGACGGCACTGCACTACTTCTAATCTTTTCTTTGATCAAAACTCCTTGCATGTATTCCCTTTCATAAACTAACGTACAGCAATCGCGCATCTCGTGTTGATCTTCATCAGAGGCATGGGATAACATGCCTGATGTGTCATGAGCTATAAATTCTCTAGCAGAATCACAGACACTACAATCTTCATCTAATGACATAGCCCTGTGTGATATTCGACCTGAACTTCTAAAGAGGCCAGCAGTGGAAATCTTCTCAGATAGACTGCGAGAAATCGTCTCAGACAGACTGCGACTTACACTTGGTTTCGGAGCCCTGTGCCCCTCTGAGTTGAGCGACGAACTATGAGACAGCATAGTTTTCCTGTTGTCATCATAATCTATAGAGCTACACCACTTTGTTAGAGATGGATGTCTACTTCCTGCAGGATAGTACGTTCCTGGTCCATCCTTTAAACCCCTAGACCATGTTCCAAAATAATATCCTCCATCCACAAACCTGTAAAATCCTGACCCATGTCTAACCCCATCCAACCAAAATCCATTATAAAGATCACCATTTTCCCATTTCATAACCCCTCTACCACACATTTTCCCAGCTTTCCAATTTCCAATATAAATATTTCCAGAATTCCAAGCATACTTACCACAGCCTTCATGTACTCCCTCTTTCCACAAACCTTCATAAACGTCTGAGTTACAATACTGCTTTTTTCCAAGCCCATGCTTAATGTTCATCCTCCAAGACCCACTATAACTAGAACCATCAGATCCAACTAGGGTGCCAGAACCATGAAGAAAACCCCAGAAAAATCACCATCATATTTTGCCCCCGTGAACCAAAATATCTGTCCTTTCCCGGTCATTTTTCCTTCTTCCCAATCACCATCATAGACTGTTCCATCCGACCATGTATATTTCCCTTCCCATGGGAAACACACCTTTAAAATTGCCAACATAGATGTCTCCATTC